>NC_080065.1:163866148-164166148 GCF_949987535.1 Balaenoptera acutorostrata
ATGGATACATGAAAACGGTCATCATCACAAACATTATACTGTATCCCAGAGAGTTCAATGCACTATTTGTCAAGATAACCATTAGAAAAAATACCAGTACTGCATCCTATTATGTTAAATTAAGAACGATTTTTTTTCTGAAACATGTAAATACATACATTGAGGAAACTTTATCAATGCAAGATGCAAAAGAGTTTATAATAATTCTTACTAACATCACCCAAGTCGATCCTCAGGCTCTGTGATGTTCTGATTTGTGCTGTACCGTATGTGTCCCTAAGAAGAGCACTTACCAGCCCAATCTGCAATTTATTTCTTTGTATCTGTCTTCAAGAAAAACTTTCTAGAACTTGGGACTTTCATCTTGTTACTCTAGGGCACGGCACAGTGTTTGGTATAGTAAGTGCTCAATAAATTTTTGATGAAAGATTGACAAAAACAAATTTTCACGCATTATTTTGAAAGTAAATGGCTACTGGATAGTAGATGCAAATCAAGTCCCCGGAAAACTATATCTTTCCCCTATAACAGAGAGAATTACTCTTATTCTGTAACAATTAGTTCCTTACCAGCTAACACAAAAAAAATTCTATCTCAAATACAAACTGGCCAAAATACTAAATGCAATCCTAATTTTTAAAAAAATGTTAATTATACACTCTGGATTTATTTGTGTTTGATCTGAAGTGAAGAGAAGCATTTTCAAATAATTAACTGTCAACAAGAATCTTTTATACTTTTAATACTATACAACATACACCAAAAGTGTAGGATAGAGTTCTTATCCAAAAACAGAGCTTACAAAGTGGTAAAACTTAATAGCTATATATACACACTCACACACCAGCACTATACCTTATTATAACTTTTAAATTAAGAATATTCAAGAACGAGAAATGGGACACATAAAAGCGCTTATTATATATGCAACATACTCGAATGAAGTTCAGATTCTATAAGATCACTATGATTTGGATTCATGAATCTTTAATATGAAAAGAAAGTATTCTAATTTCTATCATTTTAGAAGAAACTCAAAGTTTTTTAATGAGTCTGAACCTCCAAGACTGAGACAAAGCAAGAGCCTCTAGGTAGTTCATTTCGTCTGATCATTAGTCTAGTATTCTTTCCGTTGATTCTTTCAGTTGCTGACAAGGATTTATTTTCTGTGCAGCAAAGCACACTGTAAACTCTCAAATATTAAACCAAAACCAAGTTCTCAGACTGATCTAAATAAACACCAGCAAGAGACATACTACAATGCAAGAAACAACCATACCAGAATTCAAATGGATAGATTAAATTGTTTAAATGAATGCTACTTTGAGCTTATTCTCCTCTAAAAAAGATGTCAGAGTCAAGAAAATGAACAAGCAATTATTCCAGATTCCTAGCAGCTACTCTCTGCTACTGAATCCAGGAGAGAAAAAAGAACATCTGCCTTTATGCCAGCATAACCCAGAGGAGAAATTAAAGAATAAACAAAAATACTATCAAAATGGGGAAGTCCCGAGGTCATAATACATTCTATTATTGTGTGCTCATCAAGACAACAACTCAAGTGACAATAAACTGATTTTAGTACAGGTTCTAGAAATTCCAAATAGCTTTCAGTTACCCAAACTCCCATACCATTTACTTACCCCTTAACCTCTACTTAAAGAGTATATGTATATGTATAACTGATTCACTTCGTTACAAAGCAGAAAACTAACACACCATTGTAAAGCAATTACACTCCAATAAAGATGTTAAATAAATAAATAAATAAATAAATAAATAAAATATAAATAAAGAATATCCTCTACCCGTTCCCTCACTTTCACTCCCAGCTAAATCCTACCTGTCCTTTCATCCTTAGATCAGGCATTACCTCCTCTAGAAAGCCTGTCTGACTCTCAAACTGAACAAAAGGCAGAAATAGAGAGGAAGGAATGGGTGGAGGAAGAAAAGTACAGAAAGAAGAAAAGATAATATCCCAAACCAGATATTACAGTAGTAAAAATATCATCCTAAGCAATGTCAGGATTGAAGACGTCATTCCATTAAAAAATAACATCAAAATAAAAATTTTTTTAACCTTAAAAGTAAAATCAGGGCTTCCCTGGTGGCGCAATGGTTGAGAGTCTGCCTGCCGATGCAGGGGACACGGGTTCGAGCCCTGGTCTGGGAAGATCCCACATGCCGCGGAGCAACTAGGCCCGTGAGCCACAACTACTGAGCCTGCGCGTCTGGAGCCTGTGCTCCGCAACAAGAGAGGCCGCGATAGTGAGAGGCCCGCGCACCGCGATGAAGAGTGGCCCCCGCTTGCCGCAACTGGAGAAAGCCCTCGCACAGAAACGAAGACCCAACACAGCCAAAAATAAATAAATAAATAAATAAATTTATTTAAAAAAAAAAAAAAAAAAAGTAAAATCAACCAGCAGAGGGATCCTATAGTAACCATTTCCATAGTGTTTAACTTGAGAATGCTCAGTACTAACAAAGCAAAGGCAGAATTAAATACAAGGGACCATAAAGGTACTGTTCAGTCTAGCAGCATTTTAAGTATCAACCTCACTTCTTTCTTCATGCTCTACAACCCAAAAGTTTCAAGCACCTGCAACAGACGTCAATGAGGTTAACAAAATTCCCAGATTTAGTCCCTGAAATACTAGTATATAAATCAAGAAGAAGGGTGAAGAAAGAAGGGTAAAGAAAGAAGAGTTAAGCGATACCTATCAGCTGTGAACATGTTAAGAGCTAACCCTGGCAATGCTACAACTGGGAGTGGATTCAGCTGAATAAACACACACCGGAGGCAGCAGCTTGACTGTGAGGTGGCGGGGCGGGGTGGGGGTGGGGGGGTCCCTGCTGGCATAAAGCTAACGGGCTAATGTCTGTGTCCCACAGAGCTATGTCAACACTGAAGTCACTGTGTGCCCAAAGCTTTCCAGAAGCTATAGAATTCCTTTTTCCTTTCCCCCCCCCCTTTTCCTCCAGAGAAAGAGTAGAGGCAAGGAAGACTGATATTGAGGGAGAGTACAAAGAGATCATGACCTTACAATCTTACAGAAAAGCACTCCTGTACACTGCCATTGTTTAAGATGCTTTCACACACACTATCACTAAACTGTGTTAAACTGAAATGAAGCCCATCAAAATTATTTACATAAATAATTCTGTCTTGGGGAGAAAATAGCATAGAACATATACAAAGAACATCAGCTAACCAGAATAAACCAACCAAATTACTCACATTTTTTTTCAAGACTTACCTCTTTAATAATGGGCTTTCTTGTAAAAATCAAATCTACACTAGGCAACTGATAGACTACAACAGTCCACTGTTGTATTTTGTTCTAGAGATACTAAGATCAAGTGCAGTTAAGACAAGAGAAGGAAACCAAAGGTATAAGAATTAGAAAGCAAGAAAGTCATTATACAGAGATTGTAGGATGAAAACTCATAAGAAATTACAGACAAAATATCTGTATAATTAAGAGTCCAGCAAGGGACTTCCCTGGTGGTCCAGTGGTTAAGAATCCACCTTCTAGGGCTTCCCTGGTGGCGCAGTGGTTGAGAATCTGCCTGCTAATGCAGGGGACACGGGTTCGAGCCCTGGTCTGGGAAGATCCCACATGCCGCGGAGCAACTAGGCCCGTGAGCCACAATTACTGAGCCTGCACGTCTGGAGCCTGTGCTCCGCAACGAGAGAGGCCGCGATAATGAGAGAGGCCCGCGCACCGCGATGAAGAGTGGCCCCCACTTGCCGCAACTAGAGAAAGCCCTCGCACAGAAACGAAGATCCAACACAGCCATAAATAAATAAATAAAATAAATAAATTTAAGAATCCACCTTCTAATGCAGAGGACGTGGATTCTGCATCCCACATGCCACGGGGCAACTCAGCTCACGTGCCACAACTACAGAGCCCACCAGAGCCCACGCGCTCTGGAGCCCGCGCACCGCAACGAAAGATCCTGCATGCCGCAAGGAATATCCCGCGTGCAGCAACTAAGACCTGACGCAGCCAAAAATAAAACAAATAAATAATTAAATATTTTTTAAAAAAAAGAGTTTAGCAAGCCTGGCGCATATAAGATCAACATATAAAATTTAACTGCATTTCTCTACAAGGAACAAATCTTTAAAAAGTGTCATTAAAAAGAGAGAGAAAGAGAATCTTGATAAATAAAACCAAAGAAGCATCTGGGGATAAAATAACAATAAAAAGTCAAACTATTATGGAGAAAATCATAATTGTTTCAAAAGCAAAACACCAAGGTATAAATATTATTTTTTTTGTATACAATCCCTTAATTTTTCCATGGCAACCATCAAATAAGGCATATCAAAGACTCTTTTGCACATGCTTCTGTAAAAATGTTAAGTAGATAAAAGAAATCTTTAAAAATTAATAAAATTTTTTTGAAAATCAATTTAGGTAGTAAACAGACAATACAAAAGATTGCTTCATGTTTTAACATCATGTTGAGAAGAAATAAAACCATATGGGATCTTCACGGGGTATTTAAAAGGAAAATACATTTGTTTTCTTGACTCTCACCAATTTTATCACATAAACTCCAATAAATACATGTGTTACCATTATTTTCATTCATCTCCTACATCCATATTTACTCATCGCGTTGTATTTTCAATTTGAATACTTAGGTCTATGACCACAAAATCTTTCACTTCACTTCAGCTGACTGCATACTTTTGGGGAAAGTTAAACATGCACTTACCCTATGACCCAGCGATTCCACTCCTAGATATTTCCGCAAGAGAAATAAAAACATGGCCACAAACACATCTGTATAAAAATGTTTACAACCGCTTTATTCATAAGAGCCAAAACTGGAAACAACCCCATCAACAGGAGAATGGATAAATTAATTATGCAGTATCCATGCAATGAAAACTACTCAATATTAGGATGACTATGGATACATGCAATAACACGAATAAACTTTTAAAAAAATATATAGTACACTGAGCAAAAGAAGCCAAACACAACAGAGTACAGACTATATGGTTCCATGTATAGGAGGTTCTAGAGCAGGCAAAACTAATCTAAAGTGAAAGGAATTAGAACACTATCTATGTGTTCGGGGCAGGGAAAATACTGATTGGGAAGGAGCTCAAGGGAACCTTATGGGATGATGGAAATGTTCTATATCTTCGTTAAGACTGCATTATACGACTACTGGCATTTGTCAAAACTCATGGAACTATGATACGGAAGATCCATGTATTTTGCTGTATGTAAACTATACTCCAACAAAAAATAAATATATTAAAAGAGAAAAAAGTAACAGACATAGGTCAGAAAAGGGAAAAGTAAATAAATATTCAAGAAAATTTCTTAACAAGTAGGAATGACTTCACTTAAAAGAAAAAAGGATAATTTAGTTGATTTTAAGAACACTTCCAGTCCCAACATGTATTATGCTCTATCACCTAATTCAGTTGTAACCCTGCATTCTTAAAAAGGTTAGAGAAGAAAGCAGAAGCTTGGGGCTACAGAGACTCATTCAAATATACAACAACATATGGAAATCACCATCAACAATTTGCCTTATTTGCTTCAGATATCTCTCTCTCCCCCCCACCCCTCACTGTTGCTTATTTGAAATTCACAGAAGTGATGTCATCTGTTCTTGATTCTCTTTGCAAATTGCTCATGTTACTCAACATAATGTGTCTGAGAATGTAAACTGGTATAGCCACTATAGGAAACAGTAATGGAGGTTCCTCAAAAAATTAAAAATAGAACTGCCATTAGATCCAGCAATTCCACTTCTGAGTTTTTATCCAAAGAAAACAAAAATAACTAACTCGAAAAGATATCCGCACCCCCATGTTCACCGCAGCATTATTTATAATACCCAAGATATAGAAACAACCTAAGTGTCCATCAATGGATGAATGGATAAAGAAAATGTGGTGTGTATATCTATACACATATGTGTATAGATACACACAATGGGATATTATTCAGCCATAAAAAAAAATAAAATCTTACCATTTCGGAGGGGGGGGCAGAACCACAAGCTCACAGGTAGAGAACAGATTGGTGGTTGCCAGGGGTGGGGGACAGGGAGTGGGTGAAATGGGTAAAGGGAGTCAAAAGGTACAAACTTCCAGTTATAAAAATATATAAGTCCTGGGAATATAATGTACAGCATGGTGACTATAGTTAATAACACTGTATTACATATTTGAAAGTTGCTGAGAGACTAGATCTTAAAAGTTCTCATCCCAAGAAAAAAAAGTTCTTTGTAACTATGTGTGGTGATGGATGTTAACCAGACCCAGTGTGTTGATCATTTTGTAATGTATCCCAATAGCAAAATATTGAAACTAATATAATATGTCAACAATACTTCAATTTTTTAAAAACGTGTTTGAGATTTATCCACACTGATTTACATAACTCTAGCTCGTTCACTTTTATGAACTGTATAATACAGGTTTCACAATTCCTTATCCAAAATTCTAAAATCCAAAGAGCTTTAAAAAGACTTAAATTTTTCTCCAAGCTTAATGGAAAAACCTGACTCAACTGCTATGAGGCTATTTACCATTTATTTATCCAATTTAATATGAATATTCCTAAGTTTTGCTACAGATTTAATATGTTTGATTACTGGGTATTGTCCAGATCCCAATGGGAGTATTACACAATATACAGTTTATGTACTGGATTACCTTTCAAAATCTGAAAAACATCTAAATTCCAACATACATGTGCCCTAAGTATTTTGGAGGAAGGGACTGTGTACTCATATTCCATTTTGTGAATAAATACCAACTTACCCACTCACCTACTTGAGGAACAGTTAGATGTTTTTCCACTTTTTTCACTGTTACGACAAGCACATGTACATCTACCTGTCTCCTTGTGCACATGTGCAAAAGTTTCTCTCAAGGAGACACACAGAAATGAAACTGCCAGGTAGTAGAGCGTGTCTTCAACCTTACTGGTCATTTAAATGTACCTTTTTCAATTTACTATAAACAAGATGCATGACACAGATGATAAAAGGGAGCAGATATCCAGCCTATAACTTTCATATCTACAGAACCATTAATCATATAACACTTTCCATTAATCATAAAACCACTTTCCTAGAAGGAAATTTTTGGTGGAAATGGATTGGGTTGTTACCTTAAAAAAAAAAAAAAAAAAAAAAGCTAAATGATTGTGCATTCAATTCCATCCATAAGGAATAAAGACAGTGTTTTCAAAGAAAGTTATTACTTATGAAGCTACTTTAATTAGCAGAGCCCAAGTATCGCTGTAAGGCTTGAGAATTTTTTTTAAAAAGCAAAAATTCTATCCATAGGATCTTTTCTCTCTGAAAGAAGGAATGAGAGAAGAAACAGAAAAGATGGGAAAGAATCCTAATTTCTCTCCGCTCACCCTACTTCCTAAAATGGCATCTTTCCCTGAGAATCCCCACAAAATACAACTACTTTAATCTCAGTACCAAAATTTTGATGTCAAAGATGCCTATAAAAATGATCTTAGAGATAAGGACACAAAATCTGAAAGCAACAATAATCAACAGTTTCAAGAATTTCCTTTCTATCCCTTTCATATTTATTGGAAAATAAATAAATAAGCAGGCTTCTTTTTTTCTCTCAGGTATTTGAGAAACAAAAAAGTAACACAGGGATACCTGATTCATTACTAATGTTTAAAATATTTTTAAACTAAACTTATGAATTGGGATAGATGCTTATATAATTCTTTTTTTCTGACAGCTTTTAAGAACACATTCTTTGATCCCCATATTATAAGGAAAATTGGCTTTTTAAATAAACCTACTTGCTTAACCCAAGGTATCTAAACAAAAACAAGAAAACTTAAATGAGAGGTTCACAAAGGAACATTTGATGACGTTAGTGGACCTAAAATATGTCATATTTCTTATACAGACTTAAGCAAAAGAAAGTATGAATCCCAACGTATAGACAAGTGCCACAAAAACACAAAACCTACAGGAACACAAGAACAGCACTTTATCCTAGGTGGAAAAACGAACCCCTAGCCTATTTCAATACCAGAAGAACGACAGATTCTGAGAGGGCTCCGGCTACCTTGGGAGTTCTCTCCATCAAGAACAAGAACTAGTAATTAACATGAAAGAGTCCATTTCAGACAATTCTACCCACAAAGGAGGCAGTGCTGTTGAAAAATAAACTTAACCAAACATTGGAGAACAGAAAAAAAATACTGAAGTATAAGCCCTCACTGAGGGAAGAAAGATCTTTAGTTAGTAGCAGGCATTAAGCTCCCTGACAGAGATACCATGGCAGGTGGCTATAATAAACATGGTCTGTCTCCATATGAAGGTAGATAAGACAGATAACGGTGGATAAGAGAGTCATTAATCCCAACAGCAACAAAAATACACAATTATAACTGCAAACAGGGATAAAAGCTATAAATCCAAGGTAGTAAAAGATAAGAGAAGATTTGGGGGCTGGGTGAGATCTGAAGAATGAGTTAACTTCCATTAACTATTTAAAGACACAACACTTCTACTGTGAGGAGAAGACTACTTAGGTGAAGACCCTCAAGAAGGAGGGGGCACAGCACATTTGAGGGATTAAGGAGACTGGGCACCAAGGAAGTGTGACAAGAGTTCTGGACTTTAAGGGCAACAGGAAGCCCTGAAAAAGTTTTGAGCAGAGTATGATCATCTCTACCATCATCACTAACAGTGATGCCGGGCACATACTACCACATTTAATTCTTAGAACAAGTACATGAGGTAAGAATTATATAACCATTTTACAGATGAGGAAACTAAGGTTTGGAAAGACTTAGCAGCCTGCCAAGCTCACATAACTAGTGAGTGGTGGAGCCAGGATTCAAACATCACATGGGCACTTTCAAAAGCTCAGACTGGCTGCAATGAGGCTGCATATCAGGGGGAAACAGAAAGACGGGAAAATTGGGAGACCACTGCAATAATGTCAGCCAACAGCGACATGACCAAACTATGACAGTGGCTGTGGGGTGGGAAAATGGATGGCTTACAGAAATACTTCAGAGAAAAAAGATCACCAGCATTTGACTGGCAGGGTGGGAAATGAGGGAATGAAGCAATCAAGGAAAATTCTGAAGTTTCTGACTTAAACACCATGGACAAGTTGGTGGCACCATAAACAAAAATGGGAAAAAATAAGGAAGGACCAGAATTGAGGGGAAATCTTGAGCTGAATGTAATGTGCTTTTGAGATGCTGAGAAAAGGTTTGAGGGAGCAACTGGGCATGTGGGTCTGGAGCTTAGAGGAATGATATGAGCTAAAGATGTTAAGTGTGGAAGCTCTGATACACAGATGTTAACTGAGGCCAAGGTAGTGAATGAGCCTCCCTAGGAAAAGAAAACACAGCAAGAGGAGATAGTCATAGGACTGATTCAACATTACATGGCAGGCAGAGGGTAAGAGGCGGGCAAAGGAGACAAGAGGAGCAGTCAGAGAAGTCGGCAGAAATCAGGAAAACTGTGTCACAGAAACTGAAAGAAGTTGATAAGGACCCTTTCTCTAAGGGGAGAACACAGACCAAGAAAGATCTGGCTCTGGGTTCAATTCCTGGTTCCATCAGGATGACTTCAGTGAAGTTAACTAAATACTCTGAGCCTTAATTTATTAATCTATACTATGAACATTATGAAACTTAATCTACAGGGTTATTATAATAATTAGCAGTAAGACAGAACACCTATCACACTGTAAATTATCAATAAATGGCAGCTACTGTTGTTGCTCCTGTTTGTAAAATCAAAAGGTTTGGTTAGTGGCTTATTGAACCCAGCCCTGGGAAGCCCTAGGGGTTCTAAAGAACATCTTCAGGGAATGCCTGGCAGGGCCACACTGGGGCATCTGGGCTCCCCAGTCCTGTCTCAATCAGAACAGCTTTGCCTTCTTTTTCATTTTACTTCTTAAAATAAGTTTTAGGCACTTGCCTGGTGGCACCGTGGTTGGGAATCCACCTGCCAATGCAGGGGACACGGGTTCGAGCCCTGGTCCGGGAAGATCCCACATGCCGCAGAGCAACTAAGCCCGTGCACCACAACTACTGAGCCTGCGCTCTAGATCCCGGCTCCACAACAAGAAAGGCCACCGCAATGAGAAGCCTGCGCCCCACGCCGCTCGCCGCAACTAGGGAAAGCCTGTGCGCAGCAACGAAGACCCAACACAGCCAAAAAATAAATTAGTTAATTAATAAATAATAAGTTTTATTTTCATATCTGAATAATATTCATTTGAAAAAGGGGTCTGCAGCTTAAAGTGTTTTTCAAAAAGCAATGACTGGATCATCTCAATAGTCCCTTCAATTCATTTGGATTACAGCTTGTAATTCTTTTTTTTTTTCTTTTTTTGAATTTTTGAAGTTTATTTTATTTATTTTTTTATACAGCAGGTTCTTATTAGTTATCTATTTTATACATATTAGTGTATACATGTCAATCCCAATCTCCCAGTTCATCCCACCACCACCCACCCTCCCCGCCACTTTCCCCCCTTGGTGCCCATACGTTTGTTCTCTACATCTGTGTCTATTTCTGCCCTGAAAACCGGTTCATCTGTACCATTTACAGCTTGTAATTCTTCACCAAAGTAAAACATGTGAGAAATAAGGACAAAACAACACACTTGATAACATAATCCCTAACATGAAGCTTATTATTTATGATTATTTAATTAGAATAATGGTTATAAATCAATTAGCTCTGTTTCTCTACTGAAAATTGTACTAGGGTCAGTGCCATTACTGCCATTGAAGCACCACAGCCTTATAATAGCAATTTTTTGTTTGTTTGCTTAAGATTATAACCACATGAACAGTGAAGAAAAGAGTTAAGCAGCATTAAAATCACAAAGGGCCTTCTTTTTTCATGAAAAATAAAGTTGGTTAGTGTGCTCAAATTACTTGTTTTCTTTTTGAAAGCCCTGCATGAAGAAAACCAATTAATAAAGAATCAAAATATCTCACCAGCCTTTTCTCACTAAAATCAGTACCTCTAAAAACTTTCTTTTAATATCCTTTTCTTATGCTATTGATTGTTTGTAACTAATCACTTTCCATGTCATCATTGTATGTGGTCCTCTTGTGATAATTATCCCACACTCTCCAGTTTAGTCTGTTGAGCAATCACCACTCTGGTGCAGCTGAAAATTCTCAGGGACACTAGCTTGAATCTCTATGGCACAGATGTCCTAATACTTCATTTTAAAATGGGACAAAGGTTTTACAGAGCCTTGCTGATCTTTTGTCCCAGACACTGGCTGTCTTTTTCATCTAGGACATAATCAAAAATGTACTGTATTAAAAAAAAATGTACTGTATAAGTTTTTTAACTACAACTTTAGAATTTATACTCTTCAATAGTAAGTCACTTCTCTTAAATGACAGAATTTGCTCCTATTTAATTGCTGGAAGTTTTAAGCAATTAAATAGGAGCTGACGGTGGATCAATAGTTGTCTTCATTTTAACAGCTCACCCAATAATGAGGAACATGAGAACTGCATCTGGAAGATTTGGTGTCAAAGGAAATGACTTCTGAAAGGCTGACTGATTTATTTGTGCTGATACTGGCACAGACTGCCCTACTTTAGGCAGGATGGTTAGGGAAGGTCTCTTTGAAGACGTACCATTTAAGCTGACACCTGAGGCAGCCAGCATATAAGAGTGGGGTAAGAATGTCTGGCAGCACATAAGAATAAAGAGTTAAGAACAGCATATATATATATATATATGTATATGTGTGTGTGTGTGTACATATATATTTGAAGGACATTTTTTTCAACACCCCATCGGCCATTAATACAAATTGAAAGCCTGTTATAATCAAATCAATGTAGTCCTGGAAAAAGAATATCAACAAAGAGATCAATGGAACAAATCTCACAATAATTAAGCACTTAAGAAAGAAAAAGGAAATGCCACAAACCAAAAGAAAAGAGACTGATCACAGTATTTAGAAAGCTTTTCAATTATTAGGAAAACATCAAAATAAATACGTTCTCCCCACACAAAATTAAAAATAAGTTCCAGGAAGATTAAAGAACTAGGTATAAAATGCAAATTAATTAGAAAATAAAAAGAATAAATATAACATATTTAATGATATTCAGATAGGGAAGGACTTTCTAAACAAAAAACGAAATGTAAGAAATTACAAAAAAATTACAAATTACAAATGTAAGAAAAGTATAGTACATTTTACTGCTTAGAAATCTAGAATTATAAACATCAAAAGTCAAAAACTAATGAGCAAATGACAAAAACTAAAAATTATTCACAACTGGGAAAGTACTTTATCCTCACTATTGAAAAAGCCCATAAACGTCAATGAAATACTAAGACCTTACTGTCCCCAAGAGAAATTAACAAATAGGAATATACCAATCACAGACAATATGCAAATTGACAATAAACACATGAAAATGTAAACAAAGAATTGCAAATGAAAGCAAGGTAAGACAAAACTTTTTAATCTATGAAAGAGGTAAAAGGTTTTTTTCAGGCAAAAGATTTTTAAACATTATATGAACAGGTAAGGTGATACATGCATTCGTACATGCCTGATCACCTAAAGTGGTCCAATCCTTCTAGAAGACCGTGTGTCAATAAGTATATTCATCTCTTTTATTTTATAAGCACAAATGTATCATCCTTAGGAAGCAGAAACTATCTTCTAGCAATGTTGCTTTTCTCTCCAAATATAAGGGGGATAATATAGTAATTTGTAGGGTCATTTTTGTAACATTTTCTCATTACAAAGTAATAAATATAAGTGTTAAAACATTTTAAGAATACATAAATGTATATGGGAAAACCTCTCCTATAATTCCTTTGATCCCCTCTGATGAATAGATTCAATTTTTTAACAACCTATCATAGGAAAATAATCCGAAATGTGAAAATGTATTAATAAAGATGGCCATAACAGTAATACATATGACAAAAAAACTGAAAACTGGGGAGACCTTCAAGATGGCGAAAGAGTAACACATGGAGATCACCTTCCTCCCCACAAATACATCATAAATACATCTACGTGTGGAACAACTCCTACAGAACACCTACTGAACACTAGCAGAGGACCTCAGACCTCCCAAAAGGCAAGGAACTCCCCACGTACCTGGGTAGGGCAAAAGAAAAAAGAAAAAACAGAGACAAAAGAATAGGGACAGGACCCGCACCAGTGGGAGGGAGCTGTGAAGGAAGAAAGGTTTCCATGCACTAGGAAGCCCCTTCACTGTCGGAGACAGGGCGTGGCAGGGCGAAGCTTCAGAGCCACGGAGGAGAGCGCAGCAACAGGGGTGCGGAGGGCAAAGCGGAGAGATTCCCTCACAGAGGATCGGTGCCAACCAGCACTCACCAGCCCGAGAGGCTTGTCTGCTCACCCGCCAGGGCGGGCGGGGGCTGGGAGCTGAGGCTCGGGCTTCGGAGGTCAGACCCCAGGGAGAGTACTGGGGTTGGCTGCGTGAACACAGCCTGAAGGGGGCTAGCGTGCCACAGCTAGCCGGGAGGGTGTCCGGGAAAAGTCTGGAGCTGCCGAAGAGGCAAGAGACCATTGTTTCGGGCGCGTGAGGAGAGGGGATTCAGAGGACCTCCTAAATGAGCTCCAGAGACGGGCGTGAGCCGAGGCTATCAGCACGGACACCAGAGACTGGCATGAGACGCTAAGGCTGCAGGTGCAGCCACCAAGAAGCCTGTGTGCAAGCACAGGTCACTATCCACACCTCCCCTCCCGGAAGCATGTGCAGCCCCCGACTGCCAGGGTCCCGTGATGCAGGGACAACTTCCCCAGGAGGACACACGGCGCGCCTCAGGCTGGTGCAATGTCACGCCAGCCTCCGCCACCACAGGCTCACCGCGGTGGCTCACCACCGCATTCTGTACTCCTCCCTCCCCCCAGGCCTGAGTGAGCCAGAGCCCCGGAATCAGCTGCTACGTTAACCCTGTCCTGTCTGGGCAGGAACAAACGCCCTCAGGCAACCTACATGGAGAGGAGAGGCCAAATCCAAAGCTGAACCCCGGGAGCTGTGTGAACAAAGAAGGAAAGGGAAATCTCTACCAGAAGCCTTAGGAGCAGCGGATTAAATCTCCACAATCAACTTGATGTACCCTGCATCTGTGGAATACCTAAATAGACAATGAATCATCCCCAAATTGAGGCAGTGGACTTCGTGTGATTTTGCCTGTGTAGCTTTACTTTTACCAACTGTCCTAGGGTTCTGTCTGTCCGTTTTTTGTTTTTTTTCTTAGTATAGTTTTTAGCGTTTGTTATCATTGGTGGATTTGTTTTTTGGTTTGGTTGCTCTCTTCTTTTTTTTTTCTTTTTTTTATTACTTTTTAATTTTTTTAATTTTCAATAATTATTTTTTATTTTTTATTTTAATAACTTTATTTTATTTCTTTTGTTTCTCCCTTTTCTTCTGAGCCATGTGGCTGACAGGGTCTTGGTGCTCTGGCCGGGTGCCAGGCCTGTGTCTCTGAAGTGGGAGAGCCGAGTTCAGGACATGGGCCCACCAGAGACCTCCCAGCTCCACGTAATATCAAATGGCAAAAGCTCTCCCAGAGATCTCCATCTAAACGCTAAGACCCAGCTCCACTCAACGACCAGTAAGCTACAGTGCTGGACACACTATGCCAAACAACTAACAAGACAGGAACACAACTCCACCCATTAGCAGAGAGGCTGCCGAAAATCATAATAAGGTCACAGACTCCCCAAAACACAACACCAGACGTGGACCTGCCCACCAGAAAGACAAGATCCAGCCTCATCCACCAGAACACAGGTACCAGTCCCCTCCACCAGGAAGCCTACACAACCCACTGAACCAACCTTAGCCACTGGGAGCAGACACCAAAAATAACGGGAACTAAGAACCTGCAGCCTGCAAAACGGAGACCCCAAACACAGTAAGTTAAGCAAAATGAGAAGACAGAGAAACACACAGCAGATGAAGGAGCAAAGTAAGAACCCACCAGACCAAACAAATGAAGAGGAAATAGGCAGTCTACATGAAAAAGAATTCAGAGTAATGACAGCAAAGATGATCCAAAATCTTGCAAGTAGAATGGAGAAAATACAAGAAATGTTTAACAAGGACCTAGAAGAACTAAAGAATAAACAACAAGGATGAACAACACAATAAATGAAATTAAAAATTCTCCAGAAGGAATCAATAGCAGAATAACTAAGGAAGGAGAATGGATAAGTGACCTGGAAGATAAAATAGTGGAAAAAACTACTGCAGAGAAGAAAAAAGAAAAAAGAATGAAAAGAATTAAGGACAGTCTCAGAGACCTCTGGGACAACATTAAACGCACCAACATTCGAATTATAGGGGTCCCAGAAGAAGAAGAGAAAAAGAAAGGGACTGAGAAAATATTTGAAGAGATTATAGTTGAAAACTTCCCTAATGTGGGAAAGGAAATAGTCAATCAAGTCCAGGAAGCACAGAGAGTCCCAGGCAGGAGAAATCCAAGGAGAAACACACGAAGACGCATATTAATCAAACTATCAAAAACTAAATACAAAGAAAAAATATTAAAAGCAGCAAGGGAAAAGCAACAAATAACATACAAGGGAATCCCCATAAGGTTAACAGCTGATCTTTCAGAAGAAACTCTGCAAGCCAGAAGGGAGTGGCAGGACATATTTAAAGTGATGAAAGGGAAAAACCTACAACCAAGATTACTCTACCCAGCAAGGATCTCATTCAGATTTCATGGAGAAATTAAAACCTTTACAGACAAGCAAAAGCTAAGACAATTCAGCACCGCCAAAGCAGCTTTACAACAAATGCTCAAGGAACTTCTCTAGGCAGGAAACACAAGAGAAGGAAAAGACCTACAATAACAAACCCAAAACAATTAAGAAAATGGTAATAGGAACATACATATCGATCATTACCTTAAATGTAAATGGATTAAATGCTCCAACCAAAAGACATAGACTGCTGAATTGATACAAAAACAAGACCTGTATATATGCTGTCTACAAGAGACCCACTTCAGACCTAGGGACACATATAGACTGAAAGTGAAGGGATGGAAAAAGATATTTTATGCAAATGGAAATCAAAAGAAAGCTGGAGTAGCAATTCTCTTATCAGACAAAACAGACTTTACAATAAAGAATGTTACGAGAGACAAGGAAGGACACTACATAATGATCAAGGGATCAATCCAACAAGAATATAACAATTGTAAATATTTATGCACCCAACATAGGAGCACCTCAATACAGAAGGCAAAGGCTAACAGCCGAAAAAGGGGAAATCGACAATAACACAATCATAGTAGGGGACTTTTAACATCCCACTTTCACCAATGGACAGATCATCCAAAATGAAAATAAATAAGGAAACACAAGCTTTAAATGATACATTAAACAAGATGGACTTACTTGATATTTATAGGACATTCCATCCAAAAACAACAGAATATACTTTCTTCTCAGGTGCTCATGGAACATTCTCCAGGATAGATCATATCTTGGGTCACAAAGCAAGCCTTGACAAATTTAAGAAAATTGAAATTGTATCAAATATCTTTCCTGACCACAATGCTATGAGACTAGATATCAATTACCGGAAAAATTTTGTAAAAAATACATACACATGGAGGCTAAACAATACACTAGTTAATAAACAAGAGATCACTGAAGAAATCAAAGAGGAAATCAAAAAATACCTAGAAACAAATGACAATGAAAACACGACGACCCAAAACCTATGGGATGCAGCAAAAGCAGTTCTAAGAGGGAAGTTTATAGCAATACAATCCTACCTCAAGAAACAAGAAACATCTCAAATAAACAACCTAACCTTCTACCTAAAGCAATTAGAGAAAGAAGAACAAAAAAAACCCCAAAGTTAGCAGAAGGAAAGAAATCATAAAGATCAGATCAGAAATAAATGAAAAAGAAATGAAGGAAACGATAGCAAAGATCAATAAAACTAAAAGCTGGTTCGTTGAGAAGATAAACAAAATTGATAAACCATTAGCCGGACTCATCAAGAATAAAGTCTGAGAAGACTCAGATCAATAGAATTAGAAATGAAAAAGAAGTAACAACTGACACTGCAGAAATACAAAGGATCATGAGAGATTACTACAAGCAACCATACGCCAATAAAATGGACAACCTGGAAGAAATGGACAAATCCACAGTCAACACTGTGAAAATGACTATACTACCCAAAGCAATCTACAGATTCAGTGCAATCCCTATCAAACTACCAATGGCATTTTTCACAGAACTAAAACAAAAAATTTCACAACTTGCATGGAAACACAAAAGACCCCGAATAGCCAAAGCAATCTTGAGAAAGAAAAATGGAGTTGGAGGAATCAGGCTCCCTGACTTCAGACAATACTACAAAGCTACAGTAATCAAGACAGTATGGTACTGGCACAAAAACAGAAATATAGATCAGTGGAACAGGACAGAAAGCCCAGAGATAAACCCACGCACATATGGTCACCTTATCTTTGATAAAGGAGGCAAGAATATACACTGGAGAAAAGACAGCCTCTTCAATAAGTGGTGCTGGGAAAACTGGACAGCTACATGGAAAAGAATGAAATTAGAACACTCCCTAATACCATACACAAAAATAAACTCAAAATGGACTAAAGACCTAAATGTAAGGCAAGACACTATAAAACTCTTAGAGGAAAACAGAGGCAGAACACTCTATGACATAAATCACAGCAAGATCCTTTTTGACCCACCTCCTAGAGAAATGGAAATAAAAACAAAAATAAACAAATGGGACCTAATGAAACTTCAAAGCTTTTGCACAGCAAAGGAAACCATAAGCAAGATGAAAAGACAACCCTCAGAATGGGAGAAAATATTTGCAAATGAAGCAACTGACAAAGGATTAATCTCCAAAATACACAAGCAGCTCATACAGCTCAATATCAAAAAACAAACCACCCAATCAAAAAATGGGCAGAAGATCTAAATAGACATTTCTCCAAAGAAGACGTATGGATGGCCAAAAGGCACATGAAAAGATGCTCAACATTGCTAATTATTAGAGAAATGCAAAGCAAAACAACAATGAGATATCACCTCACATCAGTAAGAATGGCCATCATCAAAAAAGTCTACAAACAATAAATGCTGGAGAGGGCATGGAGAAAAGGGAACCTTCTTACACTGATGGTGGGAATGTAAACTGGTGCACCCACTATGGAGAACAGTACGGAGGTTCCTGAAGAAACTAAAAATAGAGTTACCATATGATCCAGCAATCCCACTCCTGGGCATATATCCAGAGAAAAACATAATTCAAAAAGATACATGCAACCCAGTGTTCACTGCAGCTCTATTACAATAGCCAAGACATGGAAGTAACCTAAATGTCCATCAATAGGTGAATGGATAAAGAAGATGTGTTTTATATATTTATACATATATATGTATACACACACATACATACACACACACACACACACACACACACACACACACACACACACAATGGAATATTATTCAGCCATAAAAAGGAATGAAATAATGCCATTTGCAGCAACATGCATGGACCTAGAGATTATCATACTAAGTGAAGTAATCCAGACAGAGAAAGACAAATATCATGATATCGCTTATATGTGGAACGTAAAAAAAAAAAAAAGATACAAATGAACTTATATACAAAACAGAAATAGACCCACAGACATAGAAAACAAACTTATGGTTACCAAAGGAGAAAAGAGTGTGGAGGAGGGATACATTAGGAGTTTGGGATTAGCCACCACTCTCAACAGCATGTTTGGATAGACGATTAGGCCTGAAGTGCTTAATTTGTTAAAAGAAAGGTATTAAACAACCATTTTATTAAGATATGAAAATGAGAGACAACAACAAGGAGAAATTTAAGTGCAAATTAAAGCAAAGACTACTTTAAAAACTTTTAAGTCAGTAAATCTGCATGACAAAAAACTTGTACAAAATCTAAGAACAGCATGATGCTGTAGTAGTATCTCCTGAGCAAATGAGGAAGGTGATTTAAGAGACAGGTCACCTGTCAGAGCCAGGTTTTAACACCTTATTTCTAGAACTTTTATTTAATGTTTATTCATCAAATTTCTATACCACTTATAAATCTCTGAATACTTTAATGACTCTTCCCATGCCTTAGTGTGTGAGTGTTTGACCTTACCGAAAACAGTCTTGCAAATCACAGTATTTTTCTGAAATGTAATCTCTAACCTGGGTTGGCAAGGGAAGTCCATAAGAAAGTTTAGTACTGTGGTTCCAAAAATAATAACAACAACAACAACAAAAAAAATCACACGCAATTCCCTTTTAATGGTTTAAAGTCAAGCATTCTTTAAAAAATTCTTTCATATCTTTTCAAAGTCCTAACAATAAAGGAAAATTCCTTTACAAATCCACCACTGTTTTGCTATAGACACTTGAACTGAGTGGGAAAGATGTGACAAGTCAAGTCAAGATACTGGTACACAGAGAAAACGAAACAATACTCCTACACCGTTGCTTTAGCAGGGCCTGTTTGTGCTTAGGAGTATCACATCGATACCTTGTATTCCCGAATATTATACCCATCCTTCCTCTATGTTCTTATCATCAGGGATAAAACCTTGTCTTCAACTGCCTCTACTAACCTGCTCGTAAGAAGCAAACTTTCTCATCACGATACTCAGAACCCTGAATTCTCCCCGTTCTCCCTGCGTATCAACCTATTTCTGGCTCCAGTATCTGTCACTTCCGAGAGCACATCACCTGCAATTCTTTTCTGAAAGATCAGGCTCTCTTAACCTCCCACTGTGTCCTAATAATCCATAAGCACAGGGGACACCCCGATATTTGTTTCCTCAACTCCTGAGCTGCCGTCATGATATCAAAACAATCATGCCCCATGAAAATTCATGCTGAGGTGTCATGGCAAGATCCTCTGCTACTTTGTAATTCTCATATTCAACATGTATTGATAGTTCAAAGTAGCAGAAAAGAAGAGGGGATGTTAGCTTCAAGCACTGGCTGGGCTCAGAAAGACTGTTTACTTTAGGTCAGAGAGAGTGCGTATTTATTGCAGACAAGAAGGAACTAACAGAAAGTGAGCAAAGATTATGTGAAAGAAAATTAATGGAGACAGATTGCAGAGGAGGGAACCAGAGCTTAAATCTGTGATAGAAATAAGAAGCGAGCTTGGTGAAGGAGAGACAGTATCTCCTCTGAGTCAGAAGAGACGACGACAAGAACACAGGTAACTGCTGAGGTGATGAAGGTAACTGAGGGGTCCCAGCATAGACTTGGTTTCAGTAAAATGAGAGCAGGACAATTACACAGGGGTGGGGATTGGAGTGATGGAGAAAGTACTAAGAGACTTAAAAAAGAGACATACTTGTTCTGAAGAGAAGGAAACCAGAACTTTTCAAAGTCACAGAGGAGAAAAAGCAGCAGCTGTATTCTGCACAGCAGATATATACAGCCTTCACAACAGACTATCTCAAGGAAGCTGCAAGATGCCTGGAAAGTACGAAAATGATGTCAAGAATGGTTCTGCTAAAAGTGACAATTTTGTCAAAACTGACTGGAGAGTGCGGCAAACGTTAATGGTTAAATATGGGGGATGGGTATAAGGAGGTTCACTATACTATTCTCTACTTTTGTGTACCTTTGGAAATGTTTATAATAAAAATGTTTTTAAAAATTGCCTAGCCATCGTATGACCTCAGGAGCAATGGTTATCTTCCTCAGAAAGCTCAACAACTTGCCAGAACTTTCCAGAAGGTTTCAGGAACTTCAGAGATACAATTGCATACGGATACATACACTCTAGAGGACTGCAAAATTCAATGACAGGGAGGCAAAAAAAGTTTCTAGTTGACGAGGATTTGTCCCAAATTTGTTCTAAGGAGTGAGAAACACAAGTGAGCATTAAAATTAGGCTAAGCGTGTCAGGCGTGACAAACGGGGCCAGAAGATGAAAGCGATGAGGACAAGTATTTCAACTAAGCATATGCCTGAAGAACAATATTATAAAACTTACTTCATCTCCAGAACTTCCTCTAAGTGTTTTCTTCTCTCGGCCCGAAGGTTGGTCACATGAGTTTCCTTCTCTGCCAGTGACTGCTGAGTGCAGGACAGCGTCGCCTTCATGGACTCCAGCTCCTGTTTTACCTTCTCCATGGCCATCAGTAACTCCTCCACCTACGATCAATACAGAAAAGACAGAAACTGAGCATCTGGGTCAGGTATAGTCAGAGGAGCTGGGCAGTGGGCAACGCCTGGGTCCACAAAATTGAAGACACACCCATCAAAAATTCTGTACTCTCGCAGGATCAGACATAATTGGCAGTTAAAGAAATACATCTCTCATCTTCCCTCCGCTATAATTCTTCTCAGTTTAGGTCCAAAAAACCCTCATTTTCTTTTTGACAAATGTAAGGGCATCAGAAGTAACAGTGTGCCAGGAACAATCCCTTCTAAGGAATTTATTTGGAAACAGTCCAGAACCTTCCATGGAAATAACAATATAATGCAGATAAAAATATAAGGAACAAAATCATAATAAATATTTCTAGAACGATTTTAGGAAATAAAAGCCATAAACCTGACTAATACCAGATGCAGAATAAACATAAATGAGTCATTTTTATTCGTTCAAACTAAGATTCTTCTGTTTATACCATTACAAAAAATTTCTTGTTAAAGAAACAGCTAAAATTCAATCGCATAATTTCCTGCTCTAAAGCTGGATAGGTAGAGATTTTCTGAGGAAGGCAGGAAGAAAAGAAAAAATATATATAACCAGATAGAGAAGAGACAGAACGCTTTTAAAAGGCCTGTAAAGGACTTCCCTGGTGGCGCCGCCCGCGAGAACCGGGACGGCCGTCCGGGCCGCCCTCCCTCCCTTCCTCCCTCCCTCCCCGGCCGCCGAGGTGAACCGCGGACAGGCCGCTAGCGGGGTCTCCCGGGCCGTGCGGGAAGCCCACCTGTCCGCGGGCGCCAGGCTCCTCGGGGCGGCCCGCCCCGGGCTCTGCGTGACTGGTCCCCTGAAGCAGCGGCGGAGGCGGCGGCCCACTGTTTGCGCCGCACCGCCTCCTACGGCAAGCGGGAGGAGACAGACGCCGCCCGCCCGGCGCCTGCCGTGTGCGCCCGCGCCGGTCCGCAGCCCAGAGCCCCCGCCCGCCAGCCCCCAGCCCCCCGGCCCGCCAGCCTCACCTACGGCTCCGCACTCCCCGGGGGCGCGCTGCCGGGACCCAGCCAGGGCTGTGAGGAGGAGCGGGCGGAGGAGAGCCGAGGGGCCTAGCGCCAGCGACGGGCGGGAAGCTCCAGGCGCCGCCCGACCCCGAGCTGCCGCCACCGCGGCCGTCTCACCCTGCTCAGGACTGCCGCTGCCGCTGTCGGCCGGGCGCCGCCGCCGCCGCCACCACAGCCACAGCTCCGCCCGGGCGCCCGACGTCACCGCGCACCGCCCCCTGCGCGATTCCCCAGCCCCGCCCCGGGCCGACGTCTGCGCGAGCCCCGCCCCCGCGCGACCGCGCCCGGCCGGCGTCCCGAAGCCTCCGGGGAGTGCGACTCGGGCGCGCGCGGGCCTCGGGCACTTTCTGGGTGTTGTCTTTACTGTGATATCTTAGTTAACTAAGTCTAGTGGGGTGTCCCCCCTTTTTTTAAAATTACTAAAGTATGTCATTGTGTTAATTCAACATTAATACTAGAAACAAAAGTGAAAATTCCCATAGCAACAGCTGCTCTTTTTCTATGCTACGTTTATGCTTTTAGAAGTAGTATAAGAGCTGTTAAATGTGCGTTTTGCACATACTGTGTAAAACACATTGATGGAGAAAGAGCAGGGAATGAAGTATTTTGGCTAATCAAATAATAAACAGTGCATTGATTATCAATGTTCAGAGAAATATAATGTAATAAAGTAGATTAAGCGTAAAGGTTATGTGGAATATAGTTTACTTCTATGGCTTTTCAAAATGTGAGCCTGGAGGTGCTGATTCACTCATGTATTCATTCAACAGTTATTTATTAAGTATGGTTCTGGGTACTTTTTTTAGCCTTTGGGAATACAGTAGTGAACAAAGCTGACAAAAATTCCCACCTTCATGGAACTTACCTTCTGGACACCTTCTTGGGAAATGAAGAGGAATTCAGCAAAGGAGATTATTAATAAGAGGTTATTGAGGGAGGAGGAAGACCAGGAGAGTGCGATGTACTAGAAATGAAGGAAAGGAAGTTTTCAAGGAGGAGGGAATGGTCAACTGTGTCATTGTTTAAAGATGTGTCAGACTGTTGGGTAAGAAAGAATTCTGCCTGATTATAATGCCTAATAACAGAGAAATGACTAAATGCTTTTTAGTGTGAGATGAGACAAATGTAAGAATCTTTCAGTTTTTTACTTCCTTTGACTGATTTTTAAAAACATATATATTTCATTCTTTATTCTTTTCAGAACAAAATATGCAACCTGGGAGTTTATACTTGTACTAAGGAGAGGTATGACACTTGTTACTAATTATATGTACACTTATTTTTTTAATACATGTATCAAATCAGAAGTTATAAAAGTATACAGGGAAAAAAATAACTCTCTTCTGTCCCATCCAGTTACTCCTGAAGGCAGACACTGTTTCCAATTTGTTGTTTTTCCTAACCAGTGAAATTTTGTGCAGTAACACGGCATTTAGCTATTTTAAAATTGCATAAATATAACAAGTATTTTTATCCCCTATGTATTTTATTTTGCAGGCTTAATATTTGTTTTTATAATTTAAGTCTAGCTACCTGCAGACCTTTTTTTTTTTTTTTTTTAAATAACAGCGTTATTGAGAGACAATCCACATACCATACGATTCACCCATTAAAGTGTACAATTAAATTCTTTTGGTACATTCATCACCACGATCAATTTTAGAACATTTTCATCCTCCCAAAAAGAAGCCCCAAACTCATTAGCAGTCATTCCCCTGACCTTTGGTTTTAAAGCTCTCTTTTTTTAAAAAAAATAATTACTTCATTTATTTTTGGCTGCGTTGGGTCTTCGTTTCTGTGCGAGGGCTTTCTCTAGTTGCGGCGAGCGGGGGCCACTCTTCGTTGCGCTGCGCGGGCCTCTCACTATCGCGGCCTCTCTTGTTGCGGAGCACAGGCTCCAGACGCGCAGGCTCAGTAGTTGTGGCTCACGGGCCCAGTTGCTCCGCAGCATGTGGGATCTTCCCAGACCAGGGCTCGAACCTGTGTCCCCTGCATTGGCAGGCAGATACTTAACCACTGCGCCATCAGGGAAGTCCTATATGGGAAATTTTAAAAAAATATTTCCTAGAAACCACCAGACTCGTTGGCCAGTGTCACGTTGACACTTAGAGTTGTGAAGGAGGATGGGTTTGGGTTTGGGTTTGGGTTTGGGAATGGGTTTAGTACAACTGGCCCAGACCTCCACGCTTCATCCCTTAGGGTTAAAAGAGGGCCCCCCCTGCTCCCTAAGATCAAGGGTTCTCCACCCCAGCTGAACAAAATAGCAGTCTCTTAACGGGAAACAAGTGGGGATAGCGGGCAATGAACAATGGGCCACGGCTGCGGGTGATTGTGTCCGTTAGCTTTAAGGCCGCCACACAGGTCCCAGCAGTTTCTAACAGTACATGGGATGCCTATCACCCAGCAACCTTGACTGACTAGCAGTGGCACGCTGGAAATGCTGTGTTGGGAAGTACCTACCAATGAAGTACTTGTAGGACCCCAGGAAAGAAGAGCTGTGCTTTACAGCACCGGCTATGACCCAAATAGCCAAGGAGGCAGCAAGCAGCATGATATCTGTACCGCAGATCTTTTCTTGTAGCTGGAAAGCCCCAGCCTGTGATGGCAATTCCTATTTTCTTCCCTCTGGAAGATCAGTCCCAACCGCACTACCCCTGCTTCTGCTTCCTCTGAGTCTGAATGTCATCTGCCCACATTGAGGAGGAAAGGAGGAAGCCCAGGAGAGGCGTAGGCAGGAGGAATCCCACATTCCTCCTGACATCTGATTGAAGCACAGGTAAAGTGAGTCTTATGCTGTCCTTACCGAGTTCTAAGTATGAGGGACTGTACTGCACACGCAACCCCAGAGTAAGCACTGGAGATAAACCGACTTGCAAACTTTGTATCTGAAAAATCGCCTCAAATCTGAAATCACCAGTATTTCTACGCCATGTTTAGTGTCTATTTTTACGAACCAGTTTTCGAAAGCACCATCAGCAACAGGTCTAGAGCGTTCCTTTCCAAACCTGAATATTTTTAAGCAAACTTTTCATCTTCCTTAGCTAGATGAGTTCAGGAAAAACATTTCATTGATTAAAAGGGCTGCATTACAAAGGTTTGCCCCAAGACAACACAAGCTCCTCGAGAGCAGGGATTTGGGGCTGGTTTGCTCAGTGTCCCCAGCATCTACCCCAGGTGTCCTTACATCAAAGCATTCCATAAATATTTGTTGAATTAATGCCATCGCATGACCGGCCTTCTTGTGCTGTATGATGCGAACTGCATGACTTTCCCCCTGAGGATTAAGATATTGATGGAGCATCCTTCAAGATCAATGGCATGCCCTAGATGAAAGATAGGGATGTGTAGGAGGAAACCTTGCCAGTCAAAGCTATCTATCTGGGCTTCCCTGGTGGCGCAGTGGTTGAGAATCTGCCTGCTAATGCAGGGGACACGGGTTCGAGCCCTGGTCTGGGAAGATCCCACATGCCACGGAGCAGCTGGGCCCGTGAGCCACAATTGCTGAGCCTGCGCGTCTGGAGCCTGTGCCCCGCGACGGGAGGGGCCGCGATAGAGAAAGGCCCGCGCACCGCGATGAAGAGCGGTCCCCGCACCGCGATGAAGAGTGGCCCCCGCTTGCCGCAACTGGAGAAAGCCCTCGCACGAACCGAAGACCCAACACAGCCAAAAATAAATAAATAAATAAATAAATAAATAAGAAAATCCTTAAAAAAAAAAAAGCTATCTATCTATTCAGTCTTAAGTGGAAACTCAAAAGACATGCACCACGGGAGCTGGTTGTAGGCCCAAAGTCACAGCTCTCCTTACAAGGAACTGTGTCATGCTAGGAAGTCACTTAATCATAGCAGACACGTACATAAGTGTCAGGCCCTATTCCCAGTGCTTTATGTAGATTACCTCACTTAATCTTCACAACAAGGCTATAAAGCAGATTCTGTTACCATCATGTCCCTTTAACCGATGAGCAAACTGGGGCACTGCGTTACATCACTTGCCCAGTGTCACATACAGAGCATCAGAGCCAAAATGTGAACCTGGCAATCCGGCTTAAGTATCCGTGTGAATAACATCTGCATTGTGTGGCCACCTGGGCCTCCCAGGACCTCTGGGATTTCAGTTTCCTCACTGTCTGGGGGGCGGGTGCAGACAGTGAGGAATGATGGATACATCAGGAGGCTATCAAACCTTCTCAGCTGCTTGATTGCTTTTTGAAAAGAAATCTTACTTGGCTAGTCAAATTCATAGAAACAATGTAGGATGGTGGTTACCAAGGGCTGGAGGGAGGTGAAAAGGGGGAATTGTTATTGAAAGAGACTACAGTTGCAGTTTGCAAAAGGAAAAAGTCTGGAGATCTATTTAACACTGAGTATACTTAACACTACTGAGCTGTACACTTAAAAACAGTTAACAAAGTTTCCAACTAATGTCTTTAACCACAGGAAGGGAGGAAAGGAGGAAAGGACAGAGGAAAGGACGGATGAAGGGACTCTTACCTGGCAGCTCAAGAAGTAAAACAGAAGCAGAACTGCTGAATCACTGGGAAAAGGAGCCCAAGGTCCCAGCCTCTCGGCTTCTTTCCCCAGATCCTCCTACCAGAACAGCCCCTTGGGGAGATCATCAAAGCAAAGTTTTAAAACCACTAAACAGGACAACTTCTCAATTCTCTTTAAGACAATTTCAAAAGCCTCGGGTCCAATCACACTCTCAAAAGTCTCCAGCTGAAAAGCCCTCCTGGCCCCTCAAGGCCGAATCGGTTCACACTCACCACCATGGTCCTTGAGATTGTCCACAATGTAGCCCCAGCGTAAGTGTCCAAGCTCACAGAGCACCGCCGTGGCCCCCTGTACTCAGTTACTCATCACAGCGGTCTCTTGAGCCTCTGTGCGCTGCCTATTTCATCCTTGTTTGTGGAGTGAGAGCTGTGTGCTCACCCGCCGCCCCAGCTCAGAAGGCTGTTTCTAGTCCCACCTTACTTATGGGCGAGGCGCTATATCTATGCCACTGTCACCTGCACAAGGTGCCCAATTCCCCCACCTCGTCTGTTCTGGGGGCTTAACAAGTATCCAGGACTCTCAGATGGAAGGGTGGAGAGGGAGTAATTCAGAAGAGACTTAGGCACAGAGGAGCATGATGATACCCCATCCCTCCCTATCCCTCAACCAGGGTGCTGAGCCATGGTTCATGATCAGGGAGAGAATGAATGCTGGGAAAGCAGCCAACGCCATAACCAACTTGTAGCAATGAGGGCCAGAGAACTGAGACGAAAGTACGTGGGGGCCATTGGCACATACTGTTCAGTTAAAAAAAAGCAAAGAAACCAGGAATGCTAACTAAAGGACAGAACGATTATCATCTTTGACTGTAAACCTCTCTCTGCATCATCCTTGGGTCCTAAAGCGACCTATTTCCATCACACGCACATTCCACCAGCAGCCGAAACTCACCTCAGCACCCATGCTATATTCTGACCCAGTTTACATGGAGCTGACTGAAAGGCAAAGAATAAGAAAATGAGGCATTTGAAAGGGAAATCCATGCTTCCTAGTTTAGAGCTGCACAAACTCCTTTGCCCACCACAGGAAGGGATTAGGCTACTCAATCCGAGTAACCCATTTCTCTTTGTTTGGGAACATGGTGATTCTATTCAGAGAGCATAAATCAGATAAAGGACCCACGCATACTAGATTTTTCATTTGGCAAGCAGAATAAAAATCTGAACCTATACCTGTGGGAAAATAATCAATTTTTCATAGACTTATTACAGGCTTCACAAAATCTACTGCACACATATTTTTAAAAGTAAGAAAGCGGCTCTTTAATGATACTTAAAATACATGGCATGGCAAGAATTATTTAAAATGTGTTTCTGAGGCCTGAAGTTTGGTACTGCCTGCTAAAATATAGATGATTTGGATAAGGCTGTCTTCTCGGGATAAACGTGAGACCTAAGCGCATCTTATCATAAAGCTAATAGGAAGGTTGGTATTCAGGCAGTTAAGTAATTGGTATAAATCCTCCCAAGATATTAGATCCCCTGAACTCGCAACAGTTAGTGGTTGTTCATTGGCCTGTGTGCATTAAATAACTGCCCTTAACCCAGAGGCCAGCAATCCACTGTTTACATAAAGTCAACACAAAGCAGAGCAAGAGGAAGCAGAGCTGAATCCAATAGATACATGACCACGACTCACCCAACAAGTGTTTTCCGAGCAGCAAGCCAGGCCTGGGAAAGTGGACACGTGATCCACGGGGTCTGGATGCCCAGTCTCGATCCAAGCAGATTGGCTCCATTTTTATGAGCCATCGGCTTGATTGTCCACATTGGTGGGCATGCTTTTCGCAGGAACACATCTCTGTTCTAAGCGGAAGGCTATGCGCCTACACCTGTGACCAGCCCTGTATGAGGACTGTACGTGCGTGTGTGCGTGCGTATGCGTGACTGAATGAATGAAAGATTTTTAAAATGTCTACATAAAGCAGATCTAATATATGAACATCTCCATTTACCAAAAGGCTTTCATTTTTTTATCATGCAGCAAGTCACTGAAATATTACACTATTTTGTGTCCAGCAACTCCCTTCAAGGAGCTATGAAAACATGAAGCATCACTGATGTCAGAAGTCACAGTCTAGCCGAGAAGACAAGTGACAGACCCGAAACAGAGACCACAGCAAACGTCTGACACCAAGTGTAAAAGCTTCAGGAGTTCACAAAATCCAAAGTCACTAAAAGCCCAAGTTGCTGAGAGGACTTGGAGCAGTGGGCGTTAAGAAGGGCAGCAAAGATGGTAGGCTTTAGATTACCAAAGGGACGGAGGTGGCGTTTCACGGAGGTACAAAAAGCAGAAGCAATGACTTAGAAGCAAAAAGAAGCCTTCTGTTTGCCGATGGCAGTGACAGCACCTGCCCTGATCAGAGCCACAGGAAACAGGGCTCATTATAGGGTGGGGACTCGTTATGAAGGGGTAACAAGCTGCCCAGAGAAGTTGATTTGTTACATTAGGGAGTCATTTTAGGATCCTGAATGGGAACAACCGGGTGTTCCTTCCGTAGGGTGAGAATTCACCCCAGGATTCCTTTCAAGAGCACGCTCCCCTTGACATTGAGTTAATGATTTCATTTGCACTCAGCTTTCCAATATCCCACCTCAGTGGTTCCCAACTTATGGACCACAGAGTTATGCCAGAGGTCCTGAAGGCAGATAAGCACTGCCCAGAAACGACTTGCTCCTGGCATATTGCCGCTGTCTCGTTCTAATATCTGTAGATACCATGTGAGCCATAAAACGCAAATTCACTCCAAAGCCACAGTCACCTGAGTTGCCCCAGGCGCCAGCCTATGGCTGCACATGGAGTCACTGTAACAGTAGCCCAGATGTCACTAGCTCCCACCTCCCTGCTGTTCATGCAGGACTTCAGCCTCCAGTAAAGTACCCCTCAAGCATTCCTAGGAGTTCCCAGGGATTTGGTGCCTGAGCCTGCGAACAAGGCCGTCGTCCTCTCAGCGGCCACTGGGCGGCGATGGGTCCACACAGCTCCCTCTCCTGCGCCTTCAAGCACCCCGAGGCCTCCGCAGGCCAAACTGCAGGATGGGCCATATGGAGTAGGGGAAACATCTCATTCCTCCTGGGAGCTACCATTCCCAAAGCAGTCACACCGGTGCCATACACGATAGCTTACCGAGGGTATTTTAGAAAAACAACTCTGACAGTTGTTACTTACAGCCCTCAAGCTGTGAATGAAAACTGTATGTGAAGGTGAATCTAGCGGAGGTTGGACAGGAAGAAAAATACCAGGGACAGAGCCCATGCCGTGCTCACAATCAACCTTCCCATAATGTGCTATCAAAATGCACATCAGGGACTTCCCTGGTGGCACAGTGGTTGAGAATCTGCCTGCCAATGCAGGGGACACGGGTTCGAGCCCTGGTCTGGGAAGATCCCACATGCCGCGGAGCAGCTGGGCCCGTGAGCCACAGCTACTGAGCCTGCGCGTCTGGAGCCTGTGCTCCGCAACAAGAGAGGCCGCGATAGTGAGAGGCCTGCGCACCGCGATGAAGAGTGGCCCCCGCTTGCCACAACTAGAGAAAGCCCTCGCACAGAAACGAAGACCCAACACAGCCAAAAAAAAAAAAAAAAAAAAAAAAAATGCACATCATCCTGTTTGACCCAGCAAATCAAACTTCTAAGCACACAAGGAAGTGAAAAGTGTAGGAGGATTTTCAACGCAGATTATTTGCAAGAGTGAAAAAGGAGAAACACACATCTCCTAGTACAGAAGGGGTTAAATTATGACACACTGACAGGGTAGAATACAGGCAGCTGTTAAAAACGATGACATCAGCTTGGAAGTACCACTGGAGAGCTCTGTGATGCATCGTTAAGTGACACAATGCCAGTTAGAACAGCGCTCCACAGCCTGTTAGGAGGCGGGGTGAGCGGCGGGCAGGCCAGCGAAGCTTCATCTGCCGCTCCCCATCGCTTGCACGACTGCCTGAGCCCCCCGCCCCCTCCCCCGTGGAACCATTCTCTTCCAGGAAACCGGTCCCTGCTGCCGAACAGGTGGGGGACCGCTGAGTTAGAAGACATTAGGGACAGCGTGATCGCATTTCAAAAGTGTGGAGGAGGGGCCGGGAAGAGGTACATATGGATATTATATGTCAGGAACAAAACCTATGGACCTACTGACAACCTTTCTCCCTCATACCCATGCCTGAAGGGGAGTCTTTTTTTTTTACCACCCAGATCCTTTATGGAACTGATCTGGGAGACAGTAAGAGAGATAAAGAGTCCTCAAATGGCCAGATTAGTCTTCATGAGAGGAGATGAAAGAGGAAGTAGTGGATGAGAGAGGCAGGCAGCCAGCCAGCCAGCCAACCAGGAGATGGAAGAAAAGAAATACCTGGAGCTTTTAAAGACGGGGGAGGTGGAGGTCCTGGAGCAGCTACTGAAGACTTGGTGTACGGGAGAGAAAGCTGGGTGACGTAGGTTCAACATGTTTGGCCGTGTCATGTGCTGTGTGACCCCTCCAGAGTCTACAAATACACCCATGACAAAGATCTAGAACACGCATGAGGTTTTGAGATCAGATTGGTGTTTCTTCCCCATGTTTCTGTGCTGCCCATGAGGTGAGAACAAAAGCTAGTTTAAGGTTGTACATGTATGAAAAACGCCAGGAAAGACACCCCAGAAATTGTCCCAGCGGTAACATCTGTCAAGGTTGATTAGGTACTGGTGGACTTTGTTACAACCAAAGTGTATATCACATGTATCATTTTCATGGGCATGTATTTTACTTTCACTCAGGACAGAGGTTTGGGTGAGGCAAGCAGGGTGACTACAGTGCAAAACTGAAGGAGACACTGACTCTCAGCGTCTTGCTGGTTCAGAGCCGCATGTAAACACCCCCGTGAGGGAGTGCCTCCTTCACTTAGCGCCCTACCCACCCTGCTTGCCTCACCCCATCCTGGCTCTGCTTGCCTTGTTAATCACAGTTCTGAATCTCATTGAAATTCAAACTGGGATGCTATCTGCCACACACACTGCATACAGAGTGCATTGCCATTCTGAAAGCACTTTCGTATATGTAGTTCACTGTCTCTTCATGACAATCTCACAGGCAAATGAGACTAGTATTATAATTCCCATTCTACAGATGGAGACCAGAAAGGTTAAAAGACCTGTCCAAGATCACACTGCTAAGTGACAGCAAACTCAGTTCAGCTGAGTTTGATCACCATCCCCAAGTATTTCCATGACCCCACCCACATACAAAACAAAAATTATCACTCATACCTATCAGGAAAACAATGAATCTCTGAAGTGAACCTAGCCCAGATATTCATGTCTCCCGTCAAATAAGGCCCGGCAGCCCCCATTTGCCCCCTTGGAAACCACGGAGGCAAAGCCCACAGAAGATGTAGGCAGCCTCTAGCCAAGACGGCGCCCCATGAGGAGCAGCCCCTCTGGATTCTCGAGTAGCAGCAGGTTTTCAGGACGAGCAGCAGGCCTTCACGAGGGCCTACAGGCAGGTCCGCGGCTGCTGGCTGGCACCAGGTGTGAGCCATGGGAACTCTGGGAGCTGGGTGGGGGGGTGTGTGTGGGGAGCATCTGCACAGGAGGCATGAGCCTAAGAGAATCTCTCAGCATTGGACATTCCACAAGGCGTACATGCAGCTACTGGTGGTCGGCACTTCCGGGTTTTCGCCTTGAGGTGAGCGGAAAGGTATAACACGGCACCACTAGCCACCAGCCTGGAGCTCAACCAGCTGGCCTGGCAGCCTAGAAATTTGCTTAAGGAGTTAATCCAGGCAGACCCTGAACTACCCTGTTCATCCAGCTGTGTTTCAGGGCACAGCACGATTCCAACACTGCACGTAATAAAAATGAAGAATACCCCCCCCCCCCGCCCTCTGCAGATTCGTTTTTCTCGGGTCCCACTGGTACTTTCGTTTAAAACTAAGTTTAAAAATAAAGAAATCAGCAAACCACACTCATTTGCCAAGTGTGCTTTTTTTCCTTCCTTCACAAACCTAAATCATACTTGGCAGAATTCATGCTGTTCTTGTTTACCTGTTCCTCTAAGAATATGAATCCATTTCCCTCTAGCCTGGGTTTTAGGTACATTGTTTAGCCAAGCCTTTACCTCCCTCTTCTGTTAAAAAGAGGAAAACATACAGCAAACTCAAGTTCTGTATTTGTGAAAATGTTAAGAGGAAACTACCCTAGGATGTTTACACAAGCTGTGTAAAGTGGCTTTAAAGAGGCTCTAGTATTCCAGTATTACCCATACTACATTCGAATTAATACTTCCCAGAAAAAGTAAACTTTAAATAAGATCCAATCAGGATCAACTGCACACCCACCTGAGTAGCTGAACAAAATCAATGGAGCAATTCTTTGGTCATCGGACTAAAAGATTCAAGATTGACTTTTTCCCCCTTTTAGTAAAATATGAAACTCCCTGGTAACCTGAAGTATTATTGGGTCCTGTATCTTGCAAGGATTTATGCGCAATTTATCTAAAAACTGCCTTTCAACAGCTACACGAATGGCTGAAATTGCTTGATCCCGTCAGGCAAAGAGTTTTTAAAAACATTAACCTCAGAAACAGAATATATATATATGTCTGTCTCGTGCTAAGTACCAGAGTTTTCAATCATGAAATTAAATATTCCTTTGCAAACTCAGCTATATCCTAAAACAGCCAATGATAACCTCTTGCAATACTCAGCATTCTGTGGAGAATTGAGTTTCTAAAGGGCCGTATACGGTCCTGAACGTAATGGGAGATTCCTTTAAGGGAGTTTTTCCTTCTGAGGAAAACAGCTGTACACCGTGGACTACTGAAAAGCCCCGCTGGGCCTGTCTTATTTATGAGATGTTTCCACAGCGGGGTCTTCTGTGTTTACATGGCGCTGCTCCTCTTAGTGAGGGTGACCGCTACCGAGCCTTGGATTAGGCTCTCAGCGTATATACACACACTCCCAACCGGGCACCATGACCCTCACTTCTCAGCGGAGGAAACAGTGTGAAAAGGAACTTACCTGAGGTGGCGAAGCTCGGGGAGAAGCGGAGCTGGGATGCAGTCCCAGCAGTGAAACCGCGAGGCCTGTGCTCTCCAAGGCAAACTCCGCCCAACCCCCCACCCCCACTGCCTCTTTGAAAACCTCCTCCTTACCTGCTAGGCAGGCACACCTGAGACCAGTAGTTGCCTGGGGATAAGAATCACCCGGGAAGCTTGTGCACTCTACCTTCCCAGAGCCCCTTCCCTGGAGATTCTGACTCAGGGGTTCCAAGCTGGACCCAGAAATTGTCTTTTGAACAAATGATCCAGGTGATTCTTATCATCAGAGGACTGTGGGAACGGTCTTAGATCAGGGGTGGCCGGGGCCAGGGAGTATCTTTGGCTTTGTGGGCCGTTAGGTCTCTGTCACAACTACTCGACGCAAAAGGAGCCAGAGAAAATTCATGAATGAACTGGCCTGGCTGTGGTCCAATAATTTATTTACGAAAACAGGCGGCTGGCTACAGTTTGCTGACCCTTCTCTTAGACCATTCATCATACCATTAAAAAAGAGACATTAATGCCTGCTATTTGTCACCTCACTAAGGCTATGTCTCAATCAGGCAATTGACCCAATGAAAATCCTCCCAACACCATGAAACATCACTCTCATCAAGAGGATAAAGTCAAGGTTGTGTCTGCCCTCCCTCAAGCAAGAACAGATGGAATTTACATGAGAGGATGCAGTCTAAGCCAGAGAGTAGAAGCACACTGTATTTTAACGTACAAGACACACTGTATTTTAAAGGACAAGCACACTGTATTTTAAAGGACAAGAATGAGGTGGTAACTATAAGATGCTGGTGGAGATTGTGGCGGGTTTTCTTTATGCAGTGGATTTTCTAGGGCCCCCAAAACTCTTCCTGCATCCTGGGAATTACTAGCTCAGACCACCATATCATTTTTCCCGGTACCTATTGTTATATTCTTTTTTTTACTCCCTCATGAGGATGATTGATGCTAGCAGCTGAATTCAGAGGAGCGTTTGATTTGCCTGCCATCCTCTGGGAATACCCCTGCTAAATGCAGGAAAAGTCACTCAACATCAAAGATCATTCAGCCACGGATGTGAGAGCTACTGTCACCTTATAAAGCTTACAATAGCCAGCGTCCTCTTACAATTTTCCCCAGTGCAAGCTACAGAGGTGGGGAGGGTTGGAGGGAGCACGGGTTAATACAGTGGAATTTCCTTTGGCACCAGCTCCAAGCAGTCTTTTAACAGAGATGTTTAATTGATCTTTATTGAGCAGAACCTTCCCTTCTGCTTAGAAAAGAAATGATCACTTTTCCCTGGGGTTCTATCTGGAGAAGTTAATAGCCCCAGTTTTCTCTTACAGCAGAGATACTTAATGACTGGGAGACTATCATAAATAGAGTTTATTGTCCAAAATACAAACCCAGTTCTAATCAACCTGCACAGTGAGATTGCCTTGCTTGTATCTGTTGATACCTGGAGGAGCTTTTCCCAACTGACGAGCGCATTGTTCTTTCCACTCAGGCTCTGCTGTCCAGTTAACAAACTGGATAGCGAGGTAATCTATAGGCCTTTGCCAAAGACCGCTGAGGATGCCCTAATGTGTATCAATTTGATCCTCACATGCAGTAGCTCCCAGGTGAGGCCCGAGAGCGGAGCCATAATCATTTGTGTACACGGTGCAGGAATATTTTGCAGGTGTGAAGACGATCATTGCAATACTTCCAGGATACAGAGACACTTCCGGGATTCAGTACAAAGACAGCCGTTACTGCTTGGCAGCTATGAAGAGTGATGGAAAAACAAACAAACAAAAGTAATACTTACAGAGTTCCTTTAGCTCTTTTATAAAGGGCTTTATTGATATTAGCTTTACTTTTTGAAATAACTTCCAAACACAACAAGCAGGTATTAATATTTCCCTTTTAGAGCTAGGAAATTTTGTATTAAATGTTCTGACTGCTGTGCTCCTTGAGGACTAGATTTAGCAGTAAACTAGAGGCTAGGACTTGCTGCTACAGTAAACTCTTACTATTTGGGAATTTGTTCTAGAGATACAAATTTCCTGGGTCTTTTTCTTTGTCCTCTCCTCCTTCTGGCTGCCGGCTTTCCCCACCTGCCACCTGCCACGCCCTCCCCAGCCCTCCAAGTTGCCATCCTGGCATGGCAGGCACCGTGACCATGATTTCTGAACCACATTTTGGAACCTGTAGTATGAAAAATACCAGTGTTCTTAGGTGGACAAGAGGACAGAACTTTTGAAACCATGATTGTCCACAAAAATCGGAGATATCTGATCACTCTTATAGTGTCGCTCTAGCATATTCTCCAATGACGAGCAAAGGAAGGTGTGGAAGGGAAGCACCTACCATTTACTGACACAGTTAATAGGCATATACTCAAGGCAGGTGTAAGGCCCGGGCCTGAGGTCTTCCCAGGAATGTGAGAGGGAAGGAGGAGGGAGGCTTTATACCTGAGATATTGGATTCCTTTTCTCCCCCCATTTTACTGAGATATAATTGTCATATAATTTTATATTAATTTCAGGTGTACAACATAGTAATTTGATATGTGTATAAATTGCAAAATAATTTCCACAATAAGTTTAGTTAACATTTACCGCCTCACATAGTTACAATTTTTTTCTTGTGATGAGAACTTTTAAGATCTATACTCTTAGCAACTTTCAAATTAAATAACAGTATTGTTCGGTGCTTTGTGTCCACCTAGAGGGGTGGGATAGGGAGGGTGGGAGGGAGATGCAAGAGGGAGGAGATATGGGGATATAGGTATATGTATAGCTGATTCACTTTGTTATACAGCAGAAACTAACACACCATTGTAAAGCAATTATACTCCAATAAAGATGTTTAAAAAAAAAAGAAAACAGTATTTTTAACTATAGTCATCACGATGTACATTACATCCCCAGGAGTTGTTTCTCTTATAACTGCAAGTTTGTACCTTTTGACCACCTTTCCCATCCCCCCTACTCCCACCTCTGGCAACCACTAAACTGTTCTCTGTTTCTATGAGCTCAGTTTTCTTCGATTCGTATACGTGAGATCATACAGTATTTGTCTTCCTCTAGTTTCACTTAGAGTAATGGCCTCAAGGTCTGTCCTGGCTTTTTTTTGCATCTGGTATCACAGTTAAACATGGTTAGAATCATGTTGGTGTTGTTACCAGGTCCTTGTCAGGTGTCATGGGCTGAGTTGTGTCCACCACGGAATTCACAGGATGAAGCCCTAAACCCCAGTACCTCAGCATGTGACTGTATTGGGAGATCAGGCCTTTAAAGAGTAATTAAGTTAAAATGAGGCCATTAGGGTGGATCCCAGTCCAATCTGACTGGTGTCCTTATAAGGAATGCAGATTAGACACACAGAGAGACACCAGGCCTGCCCAGAGGGTGAAAGCCCCGTGAGGACACAGGGAGAAGGCGGCGCTCTGCAAGTCAAGGAGAGAGGCTGGAGCAGGCTCTTCCCTCAGGAGCCTCAGAGGAAACCAACCCTGCTGACAACTTGACCTTGGACTTCCAGCCTCCAGAACGGTGAGAAATAAATTTCTGTTGTTTAAGCTACCCAGACTGTGGTGTTTTGTTATGACAGCCCTAGCAAACTCATACAGATAACAAAAATTAACGTGGAATGAGGCCTGGAACACCTACCGCTTACATGTTGTTTGCTACATGCCAAATACATGCCAAATACTAACTCGATCCTCACCATAGCCCTATGAAGTGGGCACTATTGTTCTCACCCCCATCTTACAGACAAGAAAACTAAGGCACAGAGATGTTCAGTGAACTGCCTAAGGCCATACATCTGACATGTGGAAAAGCTGGAATTTGAACCCAGTCACCAGTCTCGGAGTTCACTGTTTTGTCTCAATTTTCTACCTGTTATCCCCCAACTGATCATCCACAAACCTTCCAAAACTGGTTCAGGAGGCAGCGTGGAAAGCAAACCTGAGGATACTGTGCCCCACTCTTGAGAGGCAAGGACTCACAACCTGGGAAGCTTAGGAGGGACAAGGAAAGCTGGTTCATCTCAGAGGCCCATGGATGGAAGGAAGAGACACCTGGGCCTGGTGAACCGAGGGCCTCGAGGCAGGAAGGCTTTTCCCATGTTGGCTGTCACCCTGATCCACAGCTCTGCCATCAGGTAGCCTTGGGTTCCTCCAGGCACACTGGCCCTATGAGTACATGATGTACTGCAGGCTGCTGGAGCATATTGGATGTAGAGTCAGAAATGGTTCACTCCCTCTCCAGCAGTCATTTCTCCAGAACAAGCAGGGAAAAATTACCAGACAGGGAGGTTCACCTTCATCCTCTAGACCCGGGTTTCTCAGCCCCGGCTCTAGTGACATTTTGAGCTAGGCAATGTGTGACTTTGTTTCTTTGTTGTGTGTGACTGCCATGTGCGCTGTAGGATGTTTAGCAGCATCCCTGTCCTTACCTACTAGATGCCAGTAACACATCAGCTACTTGTGACAACCAAAAGTGTCTCCAGATATTGCCAAATATCCCCGAGGGGACAAAATCACCCCCACTGAGAAGCACTTCTCTAAGAGAAACAGAAAAAGGTTCTTCCTCAAGACACCATTTCCATCTGTCAGAAGGCTGTCATAATAATATATGCAAACGTTCTACATTTATGGTGTTGTACAGTGCACAACCTGCCCAACTGCCCATGGTCATCCACCTCCTCCCTCCCTCTCCTCAAGCTTCACAGGAAAATGAGGCTAATCTGCCCTACACTTTATCGTTCCTTTCTACTTTCCCATATTTCTGAGATACTATAAGGAACCCGAGGGCTTCCTGGTCTAAACTTGGGGTTCAGTTCGGGATTGACCTTTCTCCACCCTGAGGTAAGGATTAAGAAAATAAAACCTGTGCTGATCCTTCTGATTTTCTAGTTCAGCCATTAATGTGACAGGCATGAGGTGCTGATAAAGTGGCCAATTTATTCAATCCCTTTAATGGAGAGAAAAAGTTTAAACTTTTATTGGTTTAGCTTGCCCCAAAAGCAACTATCAAATGTTGGCAGGATACAATGAAGGCTTACCTTGTTAACATAGTTAAGTCTCTCTCTCTCAGAACTAGCCCATTTAGCTCCAGGGTCCTTAGCGCACCCGACGCACTTACACAGCATTTAAGAGCTTTACACAACTGGAAGGTCACATCTTTATTTCTTATCGCAGGAACACGACTTCTGTAAACTTTATTTCTGTCACAACCTAAAGCAAAATTATTGTAAAATGAGTGATTTAAACCATACATTTTATCATCATTAAAAAGCACCTTAGGGCTTCCCTGGTGGCGCAGTGGTTGAGAATCTGCCTGCTAGTGCAGGGGACACGGGTTCGAGCCCTGGTCTGGGAGGATCCCACATGCCACGGAGCAGCTGGGCCCGTGAGCCACAATTGCTGAGCCTGCGCGTCTGGAGCCTGTGCCCCGCGACGGGAGGGGCCGCGATAGAGAAGGGCCCGCGCACCGCGATGAAGAGCGGTCCCCGCACCGCGATGAGGAGTGGCCCCCGCTTGCCGCAACTGGAGAAGGCCCTCGCATGAACCGAAGACCCAACACAGCCAAAAATAAATAAATAAATAAATAAATAAATAAATAAATAAGAAAAATCCTTAAAAAAAAAAAAAAAAAAAAGCACCTTAAAAAAAAAAAAAAAAGCATCTGCTCTGTGCTAAGGATAAGAAACGACTCCTGCCCTTAAAGCCTGCACTAAGGAGGGACATGAAAATTTGAATCACATGAGATAAAGAAGCATCACCTTTATGCACAGAGGTTCCTTGGAGGCAAAATGTTATATCTGAGTGACAGCTTCATGATAACCCTGAAGCAGAATCTAAAAACCTGAGGCTATGCAGAGGTGGAGTAGGAGGTGCATTAACTGCAGAGGGAGCACCTGTGCAAAGACACTCAAGCCTGACACCTGCTGGGCACTGTAAATACTGCAGGTGGGGATGACTAAAGGCCAGGGGTCCAAGTGTGAGAACAGACAGAAAGGAAAATAGAGATGTTGGCGGAAGCAAGCCTGGGAGACAGCATGGCTTGTATCCCACAGGTGATGAGGCCTGGGGTTACCACTGGCTCAGTAAGGGTGCCTCCGCTGATTAGAAAAAGGTGCCCCGCTGCTGAAGGACCAATTAGATAAAGGGAGTGATCCCAAAAAGCTCCCCTTCCTCAGGGCCAAAGAGCCCCAGGAGGCTTGGCCGAGCACAGTTCAGACTACACGCCTCTGGGCAGAGCACACGCTGGGCGGCTAGTATGCACTAACTCTGTGTGGGCAAGCCATTAGCAGCATTATTTTAAGCGTATCTTTTTATGTTAGAAGATCACTCAACCCGAGTAGGCAGATGAACTTAGAGGAACTGAGCCCAGGGGCCGCGAAACCACCCAGGAGCTTCTGCCATAGTCCGGGCAAAATGTAATATGGATGAAGAAGCAAATTGAGGAGGAGGCCAAAATCTACGAGCTAGACCCACTGGATTGAAGACATAAAGTTCACTGAAGGAACTCTGAAGAGAATGGGCTCTGCAATAAACTTTTCTTACATTCAACGTAAAATATTAGGCAAAATTAAGTACAGTGGCCTTTAAGGTCCTTTCAGCTCTAATTTCTTTTGATTTCTAACTTATTACTCTGGTTAAGTAAAGTCCCTTCAGAGGTACAGAACACTTCCTACACCTGCATTGGATGCAAAGAATAATCTGACTTCTCTTCACCAGGGGATGAGTTGAACTGTCCTTGCAGAAGAGATAACAGATGGTGTGAACCCCAGATCCTAGAAAAAGGCCAGGCACACGATAAGTATTCAGCTTTTTGAAAACAAATGAACAATCATTTCCTCTCCTAGATCTTCACACCCTTCCTCTGCTGGCTACTTTCTTTCAGCTTATAAACATCCTCAAGTATACCCACTTAAAAAACTCTCAGACCTATGATTCTTTGGATCTTCTTGTGGGTAACTTAAGTCTCTCCCATGCCTTCAAACTCTTAGAGGAAAACATAGGCAGAACACTCTATGACATAAATCACAGCAAGATCCTTTTTGACCCAGCTCCTAGAGAAATGGAAATAAAAACACAAATAAACAAATGGGACCTAATGAAACTTCAAAGCTTTTGCACAGCAAAGGAAACCATAAACAAGACCAAAAGACAACCCTCAGAATGGGAGAAAATATTTGCAAATGAAGCAACTGACAAAGGATTAATCTCCAAGATTTACAAGCAGCTCATGCAGCTTCATAACAAAAAAACAAACCACCCAATCCAAAGATGGGCAGAAGACCTAAATAGACATTTCTCCAAAGAAGATATGCAGATTGCCAACAGACACATGAAAGAATGCTCAACATCATTAATCATTAGAGAAATGCAAATCAAAACTACAATGAGATATCATCTCACACCAGTCAGAATGGCCATCATGAAAATATCTAGAAACAATAAATGCTGGAGAGGATGTGGAGAAAAGGGAACCCTCTTGCACTGTTGGTGGGAATGTAAATTAATACAGCCACTATGGAGAACAGTATGGAGGTTCCTTAAAAAACTAAAAATAGAACTACCATACGACCCAGCAATCCCACTACTGGGCATATACCCTGAGAAAACCATAATTCAAAAAGAGTCATGGGGGCTTCCCTGGTGGCGCAGTGGTTGAGAATCTGCCTGCCAATGCAGGGCACAAGGGTTCGAGCCCTGGTCTGGGAAGATCCCACATGCCGCGAAGCAACTACGCCCGTGAGCCACAACTACTGAGCCTGCGCGTCTGGAGCCTGTGCTCTGCAACAAGAGAGGCCGCAATAATGAAAGGCCCGCGCACCGCGATGAAGAGTGGCCCCCACTTGCCGCAACTAGAGAAAGCCCTCGCACAGAAACGAAGACCCAACACAGCCATAAATAAATAAATAAAGAAAGAAAGAAAAATTGTATAACTTAAAAAAAAAAATTATAAAAAAAAAAAAGAGTCATGTACCAAAATGTTCATTGCAGCTCTATTTACAATAGGCAGGACATGGAAGCAACCTAAGTGCCCATCGTCGGATGAATGGATAAAGAAGATGTGGCATATATATACAATGGAATATTACTCAGCCATAAAAAGAAATGAAATGGAGGTATTTGTAGTGAGGTGGATGGACCTAGAGTCTGTCATACAGAGTGAAGTAAGTCAGAAAGAGAAAAACAAATACCGTATGCTAACACATATATATGGAATCTAAGGGGAAAAAAAAAAAAGGTCATGAAGAACCTAGTGGCAAGACGGGAATAAAGACACAGACCTACTAGAGAATGGACTTGAGGATATGGGGAGAGGGAAGGGTAAGATGTGACAGGGTGAGAGAGTGGCATGGACATATATACACTACCACATGTAAAATAGATAGCTAGTGGGAAGCAGCCGCATAGCACAGGGAGATCAGCTCGGTGCTTTGTGAACACCTAGAGGCGGGGGATAGGGAGGGTGGGAGGGAGGGAGATACAAGAGGGAAGAGATATGGGAACATATGTATATGTATAACTGATTCACTTTGTTATAAAGCAGAAACTAACACACCATTGTAAAGCAATTATACTTCAATAAAGATGTTTAAAAAAAAATGTTGACCCTGATTTATCTAAGTAGTGGCAGTTCATTTAAATTTTATGTTTTTCTTTGTAGTTCTTCCCCTTTTTCCCCAACATCTTGGAATAAGAAGTTTCACAGTGAAAAAAAAAAGTTGTTGCTAAAAATCAGGTTAACTCAAATGCCTATTGTGCTACTGTGAGTCATTTAAATTCATCAGGACTCTTAGAAAACTTTTAATAACAAGAGATATGTGTTCCAGGAGGACAGCTACCATTAGAATATTTATCTCATTTGGAGAAGATCATCCAATAGAAATCCCCTCAACCTTACTGAAATAAATGCACTAGAAAAGTTTAGTCACTAAAAGACATGCCTTGAAAACATTAAAGCATTTACAACTTCAACTGCTGCAGTTGAATATAATTCCAAAGATACTCAAATTTTAGAAATGTAAGGCTAGCATGATATCACCTGACCAGAGTAAAAACAATGGTTTCCTCCTTGGCTCTTGCATCAGATGTCAATTCCCACCCTTGCCCCACTTCCTCCTGCTCTATTTTTTCATCACACTGGTGGATCTCAAAATATTTCCCTATGAAAATAAAAGGTATAGAAAATTATCGTTGGTTTTTGATACGATAGTTTAATAGGGCTATCTGGATTAGGCTGAAGATGATCTTAAAATAAAGAAAAAATATTGCTAGGTAATACCATTAAAGGAGAAAACTAGGAGATATGATTAAATTACTGAGGGATTATTTTAAAGTCTTTACGACACTGTAGGAAAACAGATGAAGTTTTCCAATTAATTATATCTATTCATTAGCACAGGTTCGGCATTACTTCACATTTCTGTTGGGAAAGCAGCTCCAGTTGCTATATACAATACAAAAAAACATTTAAAAAGCATCTTAGTCACACTGACCTCTTCTTGATTAGTCCTAATATATCAGATTTTAATATGTGCAAAGTCTTCCCAATAAAATGGGTAAGTTGTGATGGATTAAAAGGAATACAATGCATCTTTTTCTAAAACAAGAAAACGAATTATACATATGTGTATAGATACACACCCACATATATATATTAAATTATACACACACATACACCATACACACAAGCAGAGAACCCCAAATTAGATAGAACTGGCCAATAAAGTAGATTATATCTCCCTGGAAGTCACAGAAATGCAAAATAAGACAATGCTATTAATTAAGTAGAAAACTGGAACACAAAATTACATATAAAATTATATAATTATATGTTAAGTTTTGTGTGCACTTGCGTGTGTCAAAAACCAAATGAAACATACTAACATATTAACTGGTTGGTGTTACGGATGTTTAGAGATTAATGTTTTTTCATTTGAAAATTTCCTCATAGAAAATGGTCGTGTATTATTGATTGTGTATTATTTTTATAAGAAGAATTTACTTCGAATTTCTAAAAAGGAATAACAGATATATGCTTGCATAAAATGTCAACAGAGTCTATTCTAATTCTGAAACAAGTTGAAAAAATATTTTCTCAAGACATTCGGCAAGTATCACCTAAAATTAAATAGACAAGTCATCTAACTTTGTGTTCAGCTTGGCTTTCTTCATCTTCTGCAATAACCACATTTGTGGAACAAATTCCTATCAAAGGTTCAGACCTAAACAAAAACTACTGAGTAAAAACACATCTGTTTTGGCTTTTTCTCCGAATAGTTCCCAGTATTTGTTAAAATTGAGATCTTTATATTAAACTACACGCACAAATAAACCCTACCAGGACCAAATGTTACAAAATACAGCATGAGGCAAAGCAAATATATTTCACGACAATAAACTAGGTACCTTCAGGAACAACTTCATTTCTTTTAAGCCATCGCGATAAAACTGCCAATGAAATCATGTCCAGCTTTTTATTCTACAATGTTTTGAATTTCCCTAAAAACATCAAAATATTTCCTATTTCCTCAGTTAATAACCATTTCTATATTCTGACATGGCACTTTATGTGGGCAGTAAAGAAATATTAAAGCAAGCAGAAGAGTGATTAAAAGCAGTGACTAATGTCGGAGAGAGCTGGGTCTGAATCTTTAGTCCTGACTCCTAATTTTATGGTCATTAGAAATTCCTTAACTCCCCCTGAACATTACCTTTCTCACACATAAAATGACAGTAGTAATATTACACCATAGAATTGGAAGGTTAAGTCAGATCACGTATATATAACTCTTAAATTACTATAGTAATTATATTAAGCAAGCAAAACTATGCTAACTAAAAGAAAACAGCCAATGGTATTGATTCCCAAGGAAATGGAGGGAAGTAATGAAGGAATCCTTCAGCCTTTGAATAATAGTCAAGTTTTTCTGTTTGTTTAACCTATTTCCATCTGAATAAGTCAAAGGCGAAAAAGAAATCAATCATGAAGTCCAGTCTGGAGATAATTCAAGAAATCAAGAGATTATATTACAACTAAGTCATGCAACTCAGGTGGAATCAGTAAATAGATTTTAAAACAAACTGGGTCTGGGTAATAAGTAGGAAAACAATACTGTTGCATAGGTCTCTTGGGTCTTTGCTGAGGTCCACAAATTCTCACAACTTCCGGTGACTAAACAAGTGCCTATCACTTCCCTAAGGAATGGGAAATAAAAGCAATAGGAATCATTAAACTTGGTCCATGACCAAAGGCAGAGTAACAATCTCTAGAAAAGAAGCTTACTGGTCAATACTCTTCAACCTCAAATTTGATTTCTCACTGAGATACCAAGAAAAGTGTTTGAGTTTGGCAATCCCAAGAAACTGACATTTTCAAGTCAATTATGATACAGTTTGGACCTTACCAAGTTTCTAAATGTACACGTTGTAAAAAAAAAAAAAAAAAAAAAAGGCATACCACAGAAATAGATGTGGGTAGTGGCAAATCGCTATGTTAGAACACTGAACCTGATTCAATTTCAGCCAGATACTTTATATTCTGCTCAAATTCAGTCTGTCTCAGATATTTACTGAGAATAACATTAAATTAACACCAGGTTGGGGGTGAAGGGTTTAGCCTTACTGACCCATACAATAACTGGTCTTGAGAACACTAGGAACACTGTTGATTCTGTACCCCTTATACTCATTGAAAGAAACCACCATTTCCAGGGAAGTCAAGACCAATTTGTCTTGCCAGATGCTTAGAACAAGGAATTACAAAAGGACAGTTTAGAATATACTCCACCTTCCTGGGTCATGTGTTGCTGTCATCAAAGGAAAAATTCTTTTTTTCCTCTTTTGGAGGAGAGGGGGTGAACAGGTGGTGGTTGTTTACCTGAATACAGAATAGACTAGTATGAATAAAATAGAATGAAAAGATGGTTGAGAAAATACATAAATAGAAAAGTCTGAGCTGGAAGTTTCTGGTCCCTTTCTTTCCGGTCAGCCTGTACTTTGGTCCTAATGTATATGACAGTGTCCCAAAATGCTTAGTCTTCATTCATCAGGATTATGTGCATGTTGCATCTAGAGCACTTAGAGCAAAATTTTTCTTCAAAGAATTTTACCTTTAGGTTGAAAAGAAATATGTTCCTTGTAACATGGTATAGAAAAATATTCCACAAATGGGACTTCCCTGGTGGTGCAGTGGTTAAGAATCCACCTGCCAATGCAAGGGACACGGGTTCAAGCCCTGGTCCAGGAAGATCCCACATGCTGCGGAGCAACTAAGGCCGTGCACCACAACTACTGAGCCTGCGTTCTAGAGCCCACGAGCCACAACTACTGAGCCCAGGTGCCACAACTACTGAAGCCCATGCGCCTAGAGCCCGTGCTCCACAACAAGAGAAGCTACCGCAGTGAGAAGTCCGTGCATCACAAGGAAGAGTAGCCCCCGCTCGCCACAACTAGAGAAAGCCCGCGCACAGCAACAAAGACCCAACACAGCCAAAAATAAATACATAAAATAAATTTATTTTTAAAAAAATTCCACAAAATAAATCTGATCATCAGCGGAATAAAATTTCTGTGCTGCCTAGTTTATGCCAAGGGCTATTCTAAGTACTGTAAACAAACGTAAACAAACACAACCTTTGGACCAGAAACCAGGTTCTTCAAACGACACTTGAAAACCTGAGATCCTTTAGGCATCCCATAAAATTTGTTTCTTTAACCCAAATTTCACAAAAAGGCAAAAATAATCATATTCAATCTGAGTAATTTAACCATGAGAAAAGTGCCGAACGCAGAGAAGGTTATACCTAAATATTTGTTTAGTGAATAAAAGACACAAGAGGTGAACTGCTACAGCTGGCCAAGACTAGAGCAAGAACAATGATCAGAAATATACAGGTTAAAGAATTTCTCTAGTCAGAAAAAAAAAAAAAAAAGCTAGATATTTTTAAATGTCTGAATGTTTGTTTCGCGGGGTTAGAAGGCAACATAAGGAGAAGTGGTTCAGTACCCTGGATAGCTCCAGGGAGGCACAGTTTCTCAAGTCCCAGATCTACTTAGTTGCTGGTGTCTTCCAGCTGCAATTTCCCTGTTAAAGGGCTCTGTCATTTTTTTTTTTTTTAAAGGAATTCCTTTATTTTTATTATTTATTTATTTATTTATTTATTTTTGGCTGCGTTGGGTCTTCGTTTCTGTGCAAGGGCTTTCTCCAGTTGCAGCAAGCGGGGGCCACTCTTCATCGCGGTGCGCGGGCCTCTCACCATCGCGGCCTCTCTTGGTGCGGAGCACAAGCTCCAGATGCGCAGGCTCAGTAGTTGTGGCTCACGGGCCCAGCCGCTCCTTGGCATGTGGGATCTTCCCAGACCAGGGCTCGAACCCGTGTCCCCTGCATTAGCAGGCAGACTCTCAACCACTGCGCCACCAGGGAAGCCCAGGGCTCTGTCATTTTTAAGCCAGATTCATGCCCCATAAAAACAGAGTAGACTCCTCAACCCCATCCTCACCCCGAAACACATGGAACAAATACGCACACGGAGAAGTCTAGCCTGTTCGTTAAAAAGAGAGTATCTTCTGTCCTGACCAGGGAATAAACCTGTCACTTTAGAAAACTGATCCAGGAAGTCTTATCTCTTGCTGTGTGACAGCTGATCCTGAGAGGGCTCACCGCCCAGATCTAGAGTAAGGGTTTACCCACGGGATCGATAAAGTAGCTATCTTCGAGTTGAAGTAAAACGTATTACCAAACCATAATTCAGTGTTATAAACTCAAATCAATAAATCTCTTTCTGAAGAAGACTCTACCGGAAGCATAGTACCTCTCCATAACATTCACATAAGTGAAGCAACTTACCCATGAGCTATGACTACAAAGTCGTGGTAATGATTATAAAGTAACAAGAACTGTAAAGTAAAATGACACCATTTCATATCTCAAAACTATACAGAGCTAAAGTAAAATACTGACAAACAAAAGAGCCTCATCTTTACTATTCTACTTATTTTGCTTACCTACTGAGTTCCTAAATCTTTGCTTGTTACTATACCGTAGCAGTCATCTTATGGTTGGACATTTATTTGCATAGTTTCTCCCATACTAGATTGCAAATTTCTTGATAGGAGGGATCATGTATCATTCACCATGGCCAATGGTATCCTGGACACAGTAAATGTTCAATAACTGTTTATTGAATTAAACTGAGTTGAAGTAACTCATCTCTGGTTTATGAAACTTCTGTTTTCATAGCGATACGAGTGGGAGCCATCCCAGGACACAATCATGTCACCGTACAGAAAAAGGAAGAGTTGTTGGTTCTTATAGTAAACATAACAAAGAGATTTGGGGCATCTGGAAATATTTACCCCATAAAGAATCCTATGAGAGAAAGTAATACAAACCATACCTTCCCTTCTGCTGAGAAATCACAGAAGATTCTATTTATGTCGTATTTTTAAATCCCCAAAGACTGTATTATGAGGGAGAGAAATATAAAAACAATTGAACCCTTGAGGAAAACACAGGTCAAAAGAGATTCCTTTTAAAGAAAGAAAAAAGAGGCAGGGAAGAAAAGCAAAGGGGGAGAGGAGGAGGGAGGGAGGGAAGGAGAAAGGACGAAAAGAAAGATGATGCTGTTAAAAGTGATGCTGGAGAGTAATGAAAGTTATGTCTTGACAGATGGTGAGAAGGTTAGGAAAAGCCGCACCACCCAAAAATTGTACAAGTAGAAAATAAGCTTATTCTTGTTGGTCCATGGATTATATTACACGGAATAGAGGAATGGTGGGTATGTATGTTTGTTCGTTTGTTTGAAGATTACTTGTTGGGCAAATGCTTCCAGGAAATGCTTTGGGAGAGTTCACTTAGGTATCTTGCAACAGACGCTCAACTTCAATAATCTCAAAAACTGCCCAAGTTTTCCAAGGCAAATCCACATTGTATGCTCAGTCTCACCAAATTCATATACGCTGTCCATTTTTTATTCTTACGTAAAATTTATCTTACGTGAAATTATCAAGTGTTTTAAAATAGTTATTAAGAGTTTGGAGCACTCATGTTAGAAAATTAAGTGTTACCAAGTGAGGCTCCTTTTTTTTTTTTTTTTGAGGCCCCTTTTTAATTCAGGACGTTTTCCATTTTACTGGGAATCAATTCTGTCTGGTGTTTCTAATCCAGCATGTTAAAAAATCATCCTACAAGGCCTCTGATCTTGGTTAAACACTAAAATTTCACAGTACAGATCCAAATTTCCATAAAAGTGACTCTGCTAGTGAATCCATTTCATTTGTCCCCTCCATCTGCAAAGAATAGATTTTTCTTTTCTACCTCAAGAACACCTAATCCTTACATTTTAAGAAACAGTACTTGAGTGCTTTTACTGCCAAAAGTCTCATTGTAATATAGCTGGAATATTCCCCTGTGAGTACTAGTTAGTGCTATTGCTTGTTCACACATGCTTTTTTAATTTCAAGTATGATTAGTTATAGGCAAGTCACTGAATATTTAAATTTGGTACAGATAGGTTTTCAAACTACCTGTGAACAGAAGCCTGTAAATTAGAGGGAGTGTGGGAATATGAAATCTGAGCAGAGCTGTTTAAAATCTGGCTGTTGTACATTATGCTCCCTTCCTTACCTGTAACACCTGCTTTCTGCGGAACCAGAAGTCTGTGTCTCCTGTGGCTTAGGTTTTAGACCGGGGTGAGCGTTGTAACAGCCTCACCATAACGTCTGGCATGTTCCAGACTCCCCTGTGGTTGAGAATATGCATAAGTTGAGATGGAGCAGGGAACAGCAGAATCTTCAAAGCCGAGAGAGAAGTCCAGAGACCACAGGGAGACCTCAATGCCCATTACAGGCTTAAAGAAAATAAAAATAAAACTCTAGAATAGTATTGACTTGCTAAAACCCAAAATGAACATAAGTATTAAATTTTTACTAGACTGTAAATCAAACCTTAACAAAACCCTAAGTCATCAGTTTAAAAGGAAACCAAACTGTTGTAATTCTAAACCCAGAGGCAGTAGTGCGGTGTGAGATAAAATGCGTGAGACCCAAAATTGGCAAGTTCTGGATTCTTTTTCCTATTCTGTTTCTTCTGAAATGTACCACCGAGCATATCACTTAACCCTCCTAGACCCTGGATTTCCATTTTTTCATCTGTAAAACAAAGAATCTGGACTAGAAAATAACTAAACTTGCTTCCAGAAATAAACAGGCATTTCATTCCATTTGAACTCAAATCTGACTTGCACTTGAACAGTTCTAAAAAGAGAGAACACTTTGTGTCTTTTATAAATGTGTTATAAGTTTCCGAAGTTAAACTCTAGTTCCTTATGAGGGTAATATGCGTTTTTCTTTCAAAACAATTCCAGATGATAGGAATGAGGACAAAGACCTGAAGAAGTGAAAATATATATATATATATATATATGAATCTATGTGTGGGTATATGTATCTCCAGTTCCAGAGTATATTCTCATTTTCTTCCAAAATCCTGCAAAGTTATAGAAAGTAGAGCATAAGGGCCAACAGAGCGGCTCCTGGCTTGAGGTATGTCTCCTTCACCACTCCTCTGAGTAAACCAAGGAGCCAGAACATGTCAGCAGCAAGAGAAAGCTTCCTGCAACATCATACGAGAAAAGGCCCATATCAGAGTCTAAAGCTAGGCTGCCAAGAATTGCACTTAAGTTGTCGGAACCACAAAGGACAAGGTATCTGCCGCTCCTCTCCTACTGTATTCCATGGTCTTATCATGAGGGACAAAACTACAGCCAGCCTGTACTCAGAGCTGTGGTCCTGCCCTGGCAGCTTGAAATCCTAGTCAGACAGGCCACATGATGCTAATGGAGAAGTCTAAAACATTTAGCAGCGTCAGAAATGAAAAACAGCTCAAGAAAACCCAATGAGGATCCAAGCACTGAGAATGACGTATTTCCTAATGACCAAATCCAAGTTTGGTCCACTGAGACATAGGCCGTCTCTTAGAGTGAAATACCTTAGACAACATTAATTAATACTGTGAGTGATGGTTGTTAAAAAGCAAGGCAGAAGAAATAGTCAAAGTTTAACCTCAAGGAACATGTGTAAACCATAGCTTTGAGAGGAGGTGGCAAACATATAGGTGACTTCCCTGTTCTGTTTATCTAGCAAACAGTCCTAATCAATAACATGAGTCTTTTCTATAGTACCTGGCTCTCAGTTCCACAGTCTTTCTCAACAGCCAGGCCTTACTAATCAACCTGAATTGGCATGAGAAAGAAAACCTATTTACCTCTTTTCCTATAGGAGAAAAGAGCCCTGTGTGTGGAGAACTGGGAAGCCTTGTTAGTCCTTTGGGCTTCACCATTAACCAGTTAGACAAGTCACTTTGTAATTCAAGGCCTCTCCACCCTTAAGAATAAAATTTCGAGTAGGGCTGGACTATCTCTAAGTTTCCTTTGTGTGTTCAAGCCTCATATATTTATAATCTTAAGCGATGGGGAGTATCTATGACGACTGAAAAAAGCATGACTATCCCATAACTCAAAGAAATCAAGTTACTCATTGAAGTTATCAATTATCGTTATTTTTTTTCCTCCTGAAGAGCTGCAGATACTAATTATAAGATTCTTTGTCCAACAGTGGTTATTTAAGCCAGGAAATATATTCTAATCCAACTCCTTCACAGATGAGGAATTAGATTTTCAGAAAGGTTAACTGATTTGCATAATGTCATGCCAGTAAATCTGAATACCCAGATTATGATTATCAACACCAAGGTTATTAGCACAATTATTAGTTTTTGTGGAGTTTACAGAGTGGTTTCCAAACTGCAAACCCAAATCTATTGACAAGCCAGTACCTCTCCTCCATCATGGTCTCGTTTGTGGTGATTTCTTTGTACCTGAAGACATTTAAGGTGCCTACGTTCTTTCGATTCCTTCTGATTCCTTTTGATTCCTTATTCATTGAGCACATTGTACTCATCCATTCATACCTGCAATTTGCCAGTTTCCCAATTTAGCATCTCTGAAATATTTACTAGTGGGGAGTATACTTCTTTACCGCATCATAACTATGCAAAGTAAGACCTTATCTAACACAAGCCCTGTGGAACCCAAAGGGCAACCATTTACTGCTACCTTTTTGTCTATTGTCTTTTACCTGCATGTAGTTGCCGTTTACGCTTCCTTGAGCGGAAATTAATTAACTCCCTAAAAATCATCATGATACGGCATAAAATGATCTTAATACGTCACTGTGTCTGTTGTCTAAGCTTGAATCCAATTTTCAAGTGCTTTATGTTGATTTGATAAGCAAGAAGAGGCATTTCAGGTTGTACATGAAATAAATGAACATAAATTCACCAAGTGACCATATTCCTGTGGGAGCAAAAGGAGGCATGGTATTTAGCATAAATGAGTGTAAGTGGTGAGTTAGATAAGTAGTCAGGAGACCCGAATTCCATCCTCAACTTTCACACTAAAGGTACAAACTTGCACAACTTTCCTCACTTCCTTGAGCCCCAACTAAAAGTGAGGGAGTTCAACTCGCTTTTCTAAGATTAGATTCATATCTATCATTTTATGACTACCATGGGCAGCCCTGAATACCCCCTCCTCTGCCTGTATGGCAGCTCTTCTGGGCAGTTATCTAATACTTCACGTGGCAGCGTACACCAGCCCCTGTGCTGTGCTTCGCCAGGATGGCCCACTGCCAGACCGGCAGGCACAGCCTCCGGCCCTATGACGAATCCCAAGCATCCCAGGGCAGCAGTCAGTAGCAGCCTGCTTCAACAAAACCTAAGAAAACAAAACTTCTCATCTTCACCTTCAGTCTTTACTACACGGGACAAATTTAAGACCTTAATGGCTACTTTTTCCTCCAGTGTAAAGTGCCAGGCCAGCTGGCTCTAAAATACTTCATAAAGCATGCAAAAAGCCCCAATTCCATAGGCATGTATCACTGCACTAAGAAGGGACCTTGGAGAGTTTTAATATTAAAAACTGAGACCCACAGAATGGAGATGTTAGGACTAGAACCAAGCGTTCTTGATTCCAAACCGGTGTGCTCCCAAGGGGAATTTATCAAAGTACAGAGAGAATTCACAACTTCTTACTTCAGTGGATTTTAGTGGGGGTTTCTGTAACACATCATGCAATCTAGTGTTTTCTTAACATTCATGGTGAAAATTTTAGAAATCTCCACATCTTGATTGTTATAGTGAAGCAGTACAGTAATGAGACAAAGCATTTGTTCTCGAGCTAAAATCACGTCTCCTTCACTTATATTTGGCCAAGTTAACTTCTTTGCACTTCTTTTCGCCGTCTGAAAAATGGCATTAAAAATGCTTTCAAATTATTTTTGAAAGTTAAAGACAGATAGCTAATGTAGCATTAGTAGGGCTGTGCCTTCACACATTCCTTAATGGAGTCAAAAGACATATGTTGTCTGACGGTCACAACAAATCTTACAAATTAAAGTATCTCTTCAATGTGGCCTGATATCCCAGTTGGCCCTTGGGCTAACATCCTAAGATGCACCAGTGATCTTGAGGACATTTCCTGCAAAGGTCCTGGACTGATACTGTTCTTTGTTTCCAGGACTCTTAGAACCAAGCTGCATGGAAATATGACTGGGGATTTGAGAAGATATTTTGTTTTTTAAACACAAGTTTAAATAAACTTAAGTAATGGAAATAAAAGAAAGTTCTTATCTTTTTTTTTAATCTCAAGATGGTACAGGAGAGGCTTCAAATGTACCACTTCCTGGTAATGTAGAAATAATTTCTGAGAACCTTAATCTCAACACAGCAATTTAAACCAACACACGTGTGCATTCATTATAAAAACAAATATCAGCTGCAAGATGTATTATTCAATGTAGGATCAGACAACTAGTCCTTAATACCTTACCTGTCTAGTAGAAATCACTACAATGCAACTTATTTTTACTGTGTATAATGTCACTCTAATTTACCTGGAAAGGATTAAATTGTGTTCAGCATTTTCTTTTTAAGAAGCATGAACTCGTTAAATTTAAAAGTTTTTTAGTTAAAATGTTTATAACATAGAATCCTAAAATAGTTTTCTCCTGATAGTCTGCCTTCCTCTATATGTACAAGCAGTCATATGTGATGATCTGACTGGACCTGTTTAGAAAGAAAAGGCAACTCTGCCCAAGAAGCCACTTTGCATGAACCTGAGATGTGGTGGAAGAAGGAAAATCACTGGACTGACTGAAGCAGACGAGTGATGATTAGGGATCAATGAAAAGAGAACAGTAAACTGAGGGCCATGAATCCTGGCACAGCAAACAGGAGTAAATGAAAGTTTTCAGGAAAATAGTTATGTGGGATGCATATGCAGTCAACTAACCTTTGACAATGGTGCCCAAAATACAAAATGGGGAAAGGATAGTCTATTCAATAACTGGTGTTAGGAAAATTGATACCCACATGCGAAAGAATACCATAGACAAAACTTAACTTGAAATGGATTAAGGACTTAAATGTAAGACCTGAAACCATAAAACTTCTAGAAGAAAACATAGGTGGTAAGCTATTTGACATAGGTCTTCGCCATATCTTTCTGGATTTGACACCAAAAGCACAGGCAATAAAAGCAAAAATAAACAAGTAGAACTACATCAAACTAAAAAGTTTCTGCACAGCAAAGGAAACAACCAACAAAATGAAAAGGCAACCTATAGAATGTGAGAAAACATTTGCAAACTACCTATCAGATGAGGGATTAATATCCAAAGCATGCAAAGAACTCATATGCCTCAATAGCAAAATTTTAAAAAAAATCCAATTAAACAGTGCGCAGAGGACCTGAATAGACAGTTCCCCAAAGAAGACATACAAATGACCAACGGATATATGAAAAGGTGCTCAACATCACTAATCATCAGGGAAATGCAAATCAAATCCACAATGAGATATGACCTCACTACCTATTATAATGTTTATTATGAAAAAAGACAAGAGATAACAAATCTTGGTGAGGATATGAATAAAGGGAACCCTTGTACACTGTTGGTGAGAATGTGAATTGGTGCAGTCACTATGGAAAACAGTATGGCGGTGACTCAAAAAGTTACAACATAGAACTACCGAATGATCCAGCAATCCCACTTCTGGATACATATCCAAAGGAAATGAAATCAGTATCCCAAAGAGATATCTGCATTCCCATGTTCATTGCAGCATTATTGACAATAGCCAAGAGAAGGAAACCTGTGTCCATCAATGAACGAAGAAAGAATATGTGGTATATATATTCAATGGAATATTATTTAGCTATAAAAAAAGAAGGAAATCCTGTCATTTGTGACAACATGAATGAACTCGGAGGGCATTATGTTAAATGGAAAAAGTCAGACTGAGAAAGACAAATGCTACGTGGTATCACTTACATGTGCAATCTTAAAAAAAAAAAAAAAAAAAAAAAAATTGAACTAATAGAAACAGAATAGAAGGGTCCTTGCCAGGGTCTGGGAGATGAGGGAAACAGGAAAACGTTGGTCAAACGTACAAACTTTCACTTTTAAGAAGAATATGAATAAGTTCTGAGGATCCAATGTACAACATGGTTACAGTAGTTAATAATACTGTCTTGTATACTTGAAATTTGCTGAAACAGACTTTAAGCATTCTCACCACCAAAAAAACCAAAAACAAAAACAAGGGTATGGGGGTAGAGGGGAACTATGTGAGGTGATGAAAATGTTAATTAACTTGATCAGGACCAGTATTTCCCAATGTCTAGGTGTATCAAATCAGTTTGTACACTTTAAATATATACAATTTTATTTGTCAATTATACCTCAAGAAAGCTGGGAAAATAAGAACTAATATTTAGTAAATGAAAAAAAGTTATGAGGGGGCTTCCCTGGTGGCGCAGTGGTTGGGAATCTGCCTGCTAATGCAGGAAACACGGGTTCGAGCCCTGGTCTGGGAAGATCCCACATGCCGCGGAGCAACTAGGCCCGTGAGCCACAACTACTGAGCCTGCGCGTCTGGAGCCTGTGCTCCGCAACAAGAGAGGCCACAATAGTGAGAGGCCCGCGCACCGCGATGAAGAGTGGCCCCCACTTGCCACAACTGGAGAAAGCCCTAGCACACACAAAAAAAAAAAAAGTTATGAGGTAGGTGTTTAGGAAATATTAATCAGGAAACACTGTACAGACAGGACTAGAGCAGACAGGTACTGCAAACAAGGAAGTAATCTCTCTCTTCTTCTATGGCAATAAACTAAGAGTACCCAAGCCTGACAGCAATTCATCAGCAATGTCCAAAAATTCAGTTTCCCAAGAGAAAGAACAAACGAATAGGAGAGAAGAGATGCTACGTATATCCTCAGCCCATAGCTTTATCTGTTTTCAGTCTACAAACCAGCTTCTTACAGTCCCCTGGGAATAGGAACATGAACCTGCAGGAGGATAATGGCTGCTTTAACATCTCTCTCTAAGCTCATCAACGATGTGCTAATAGTTCATACATTTAAGCCAGACACTCGTAACTCATTTTCAGTGGTGCAATTGTCTAATAAATTGTTGGAAACTTTAAAAAATCTTCAGTGTTCCATAGAAATGGAAGCCTTTTCACAATAATTGAAACCAGTAATGCAAAACAAATGTATTTCCTTGATAAATTTAGTTTTAAGTAAGCTTTAATTTATATGCTAAATTTTTTAATTTAGTTCAAGTTTTGGCAGAGACATGTTTATTTTAATTGTTAGCCTTCAAAACTCTAGCTTAGGAATAAGCATCTGCTTCTTTTCAATTTTCCGCATAAACTGGGTAAATTTCTTCAAGTTGCAAATGAGGGGTGAACATACACTGTATTGCTTCTGGAAAGGTTACAAACTTGCAGCACTTTTTGTGACTCCTTTATGAGAGATCTTACAGCATTATCCTTAAATCTTAACTAGGGTTCTTATATGTACTTATATTTAAGCTGTTTTCAAAGAACGTAATACATTAGCATCTAGACCTTGTGCCCAAATAGCCCTCTTTGGAGCACTTGTCGAATCTCTAATAAATTTTGAACTCCTCTCATTGCTTTATAGAGATTCACAAAACACATGGATCCTTTCTCTAAGATGAAAAACCTCCCAGAGGAAAAGCACAAACCCAGCCTCAGCCCACCTATATTGGAGACCCTGTAAACAATCTGACAAATAATAACATACAGTGCGTATTTCTCCAGCTATAGCCTTTGGAGGAAATCAATAAAACTTTCAGAAAATTAAAGTTAGAGCTCTTGAAACACTGTAGGAGGTATATTCATCCTTTGCAAATAACTTAAGAAAACTGACTTCTGAGAGAATTCAATCCCTATTATAAAATACTCTTCCTTCACCAGTAATGGCAACACTGGTAAAGGCACTGCTAAGCATGGTTGCACCCATCTGAACCAAGCAGGCATAGAATCTAGGTAACAACGCCCACTGGCTATTAATATGATTGAAACTATCTGTGAATTGGGACTCAGTTGATATTAACATGTAAAACCCCTGAAAATCTACAAGAGCATTTTCTTCTGGGGTGTTTTATTTCGTCGGTTTCTTTTTCAGTCTACCTTTTAAGGTATTACCCAATCGCCATGTTATGTATGGTGTCTAGCCATGGTACTGATGTTCATGATTCCATGAAATGGCATCTTTGCTTTACAAAGAAAGTATCAGGGTTATAACAGAGAGAGTGGTGAAGGACTAAGAAACATACTTTAATAGAGCCAGTTAACTTGCTGGACACTAACATCCAGTCAGGAGCCTCAAGTAACATCTCTGCCCCAAAGTTTCAATTGCTAAATAGCAAGGGAATAATACCAAGGCCCAATCACAGAGTAGCAAATACCAGAGGCCTGGGAAAATCCCAAGAGAATAGCTTCACTGGCAGTGATTCTCAAATGTTCAAGGTACACAACAATCACCTGGTGAATGTGTAAAAACAGTTTCTGAGGCCGATCCTCTGAGATTTTAATTCAGCAGGTCAGGCGAGGTCCATGAATTTATAGTTCTAACACAGCTGGCGGAACCAGAGCTGCTGCTCTGAGGAACACACTTTGAGAACCACTGCCCCACCACTATTAAATCAGAGTCGGCAGTCTTGGAAAATGCAAGGTGATTTGCATGTTCATTAAGGTTTGAGAATTACTGCTTTAGGAAATGAGGCAACAGGTTTGTTTGGTTTTTTCCTTCCTCCTGTGATATCAGGATAGGGAGATGGTGAAAAGAGATGTTTTCAAAAGAAAGCAAGTGCTTAAATCACACTCTTTGTCATGAAACAAACCTATCTGGCCACCTTGCTCACCTTCCTCAATGAAGCATCACTCACTCCTTCCTTTATCCACCTCTCCAACCTCACTGTACCTTACCTAGGGCTCACGAGGAGACAGAGGTCCCATATGAACTTCAGATCTGCATGTTATAGATTTCCCGGGAAAATCTAGAATTCATATAATTGTTTTTCTAGTCCATAAAAATTACACTGGCATTAAACAAAGAATCAAGTTTGAATTACATACGTTTAGAAAACTTTTCATGTAAATAACTTCACAAGAAATTCACAGAAAAATATTTTTTAGACTGATTGGCAACAGGGCCACGACAAGAGCAAGAAATGTCAACAGAGTGGCCTCCAGTGGTCACCCATGTCTCAGAGATGGAGGAAGGAAAGATAGCCTCTTGACTGATTTGCACTGTATGTAATTTTACATTACATGTAATTACGTGGACTAAACCAAGTGTAACACAGAAGAGTAAACATGCTATCATTCCATGTGATGAGCCTCTACAAAGAGGAAAAAACAGATGTGAAAAAAAACACTTTTTTTCTACTTTAATTTTGTACCTATATGAGATGATGAATGGTCACTAAACTTACTGTGATAATCATTTCATGATGTATGCAAGTCAAAGCACTACGCTATATACCTTAAACTTTTACAGTGCTGTATGTCAATTATATCTCAGTAAAACCGGAAGGAAAAAAAAAAAGTGGAAGATGTGAATATATCAAGCCTTGGCAATGGGAAAGGCCTAAGTCCACGTGACTAATCACACCTCCTTCTTGCTGATTCATGCTATTGTAGATTCAGCAGCTCCAGCAGCGAAACAGCTTATCTGTTAATAAGCTACAGAAAGAAGAGCCCCAAGTCCCATCACGCACTGCAGAAATGTGAGTTGAACTGGCAAACATCTCCCAATCCACCACAATAACCCCTTGCCTCGCTTACCTGAAACTTTCACACATATCACATCTCCCCAATTATTTCCATAATCAGTGAGCCTATTGCTGATCTAAAACCTGACACATACATGAGTAGATTCCAGGTCTGTTAAGTACCAGGAGCAAAGGAGGACACAGAAAAACACCGCATTTAGTCTCATTTTCTCTGAGAAATTCAGTGCACTGCAAGACAGCACTGGACTGAGAACACGGAACCAAGGTTCTAACACCAGTTTTTCTACCAGATACCTTGAAGCAAGTCACTTGGCCTCTTTCATTTCATTTCTTTCGAAATTAGACTACATTATCATTCAGATACTTCCATATCTAGGAGTCTGTGATTATGCTGAGTATCCATGCTATTAGAAAGCCAAAGAAACAGCTACTCAGAAGCACATGGAAAATAACCATCTTGGATGAGACTTAAGAGCTGCAGTGGCACTAGCTCCACACAAGGCATCCTAATCCCAGGTCAGAACTCGGTACTGCAGGCTGCCCAGAAACTGGGGCATATAATAAGGTTTATTCATATGAGCATCCTTCCGAACTTATTCAACCAGAAGTCTTTCATGAATACCACCCAGATGCTGAAATTAGGATCGCCATCCTTAGGTATCAGGGATTAAAGTATGATCCAAAGAGTTCAAGTTGCCTCCAAAATGTCTACAACTGCATGGAAGTTGAAGGCCTCACTCACCTCGTTCCCGCCACATCCTGCAAATCCTTTTCTTAGAAGGAAATCACAAACTCCCTTTCTTGAAGACAGATGAGTAATTCATGTACAACCATCTATGAGACTGCCTGCATGGGGCCTCCTTGTTTGAAGACTACAGAGATTTTAAATTAAAAGAACCATCTATGTCAACTCTGCCTAGATGATGTGTTCAAAGGGAAGACTCAAAGCAGCAAACTAGAGGGAACTTTTCATTTACTTATTTCTAAAAAGCCAAATAAAGCCTCTAGGAATGGTTATCTGTCATTTCCTTTCTCAGCACCCACTGTTCCTTCTTCTGGCTGCAGTCACAATTTTTATTTGCAAACCATGACTACCGCCCTCAGTGGACCCATGTCTTCTGTCCCAGGGTTCCTTTTCCTCTAAGAATTTTATGATCTGCATGAATCACTTTGCATAGATAACTAAAATTGATCATTAAAATATGAAATTTAAAAAAAATAAAGAGCATGCAACACCCCGTTCTTATTTTGCTTCAAGGATACTCCTACTGAGCTCATGGAGCTGAAAGCTGCAAAAACTTGAAGGATCCTCCTCTCAGGTTGAAAGACTAGGACATGAAGTACCCAAGTATGCCACACAGAGTTCAAGAAAAGGAATACAGCCAGATCTTCCATCTAAGTATCAGGAAGAAATCGGAGGTAGGGAAAAGAATTGGGGTAGCTCAGCAGTAGCCTTTTTCTTAACGTCAGAACCCTGATTTTTATTCCGAAACAAGACTATAAAACAACATTTCCCAGACATTCTCGCATGGAGGTGTAATCATGTGACTGTGTCTGGGCCAATGACCTGCAAGAACAAGTGTTATGCTGGCTTCCAAAAGGCTCTGGCAAAAGTCCAACTTAATGAAATGAAAATGTCTGATTAGACCTTGACTTGTCCTGACAACTCTGGTCACAGGGAAAGCAGTCTTATTGACTCACCATGTCATTTCGCTCAACTATTAATGCAAGGAGTATCATGAGGAAGAAAGAACTGCTTGCAAATGGACAAAGTAAGCAACAAATACCCCTGTCAACAGTATTAAATTATTTATCAATCACACACTACAGGTTATATCACAGTAGTTACAATGATGGAGGCCACGGGGTCCTCACCAACAAAAAGACTGGTTCTTCCACTTTTAGGACAGTTATGTAGAGCAGGGGTCCCCAACCCCCCAGGAACCTGGCCGCACAGCAAGAGGTGAGTGGCGGGGAGCCAGCGAAGCTTCATCTGCCGCTTCCCATCACTCACATTACCACCTGAACCATACCCCCAACCCCCCGTCCGTGGAAAAACTGTCTTCCACGAAACTGGTCCCTGGTGCCAAAAAGGTTAGGGACCGCTGATCTAGAGGACTACAGGGCACTCAGCGTTTATCAGGAGTCTGTGCTTTCATAGAATCTACTCTTCAGTAAGTCTACGAATCTTTTATCCTTGGCCCTGAACGCCAAAATCAGGGTTGTACTTTATTATAATCAAGGTGTTTAGGAATTTCTGGTGAAAATAAAAGTTTACACTCATATTAAAAGTGAATAAATGTTTCTGAATCTACCTTTCATCTTTGGTTAATATGTTTCTTACTAAACAAGCCAAATTCATAAAGGAAAAGACAGGTTACCTCATAACACTTTCTTTTCAACTAAAGCAGTAAAGACCCACACTAACACCGCATTTTTTTACTTCCAAATTCTATACATCAGGCTTCTCACAGAAACTTTCACTTCAGCCAGTGGAATACCTTGCAGGAGGCAGGCACTCAAGAAATATTTGTTAAGGTGACTTGAACATAGTAACACATTAGGTGAACATTATAGGAAGTTAGCCTAAGGGCTCTTCACTGAGAAGAAAACAGCTTTTTACCATGTTCTTTATTGCCAAGTGAAAGGATATACATATATAGCCTTGTTCGCTCAAAATGTACCCTCTCCACATCACTGACATCCTGTAAATGGCCATAAATCACAACTGGTCCCTGTCATGAGAAAAACTGTGTGTCAACTTGAGTGTGTCTGCCTTAAAAGACAGGTGCAAGGGTACAATCAAACATATTTAAGTGCTTGGGAAAGAAACACTGCTCTACAGAAGCAAGGGACTATTAGGGGCAGGAATTATAAACATATACACCTTTTATAGCAATAGACTCCAGACAGGAAATCAGGATGAGACTGGTCTATCCTGGCATTCATTTCATAGAGTTTAGTTTTGTCTGATGAATATTTAAACCCAAAGCACTGCAGTGGTAGTGCCAATATATGTCATATTTTCAGTTGCATCTCCTTTCTGGACTAGGAGCGCCCCTAACTACTCATAAGCCTTAAAATCCTAATTATTGGGTAGACCAGCGGCAGACTGGAGTGACACGAAATTAAGGTTGACTTTTCAGAAAATAGGCACATGTCTTGTACTGCTCTATTAGATACACTTTGGCATTTTGCAGAGCCCAAATGAATTACAGAAGAGACACAGGTACTGTTAATACATCACATGCCTTCTAAAAATTCTGGAAGACGTGGGGAGTCCCACATCATTTCTTTGGGACTGGAGACGTTGCCAAGGACTAAAATTGATGATGCATAGAAGGAGAACCCTCCAAAACTAACTCCTCTGCTTTGCTGACCCAAAGGAAGCCAAAGGAAAGAGACTCTCTCACTCCAAGTAACTCCCTAAACTAACAATGTTTAGAAAAAACAAGTATTTTCAAGATGGTTCAGAGTTGGAGGATAGCAGGCAGAGAGTAGAAACTGACTTGGATTTGATTATGGGGTCACGAGAAAGGATCAGAAGTGTTCATTTTTAGTTGTTATTACTGAAGTTTTTATAAAATCCCAAGACATTCACTAGAACTTTACTAATTAAGACACGTAACCCACACACAACTAGACTACAAATACTTATAATACATGTTTTTGGTTTTTGTTTTTTGAGAAAGAAATCTCAACTACCAAAGGTTCACCAGCTGCAGGACTTCAAAGGCAGTAATAGGAGCAATGGTCTCCAATGACTCAATTTGGAAAGAAAAATCTCTCACACAACCCACCCATTAGACAAGATGACATATACATCTACTTCAGGACACCTTACGTTTTGGATGAATAGCCTTGAATTTACTTCACAGCCAATAGCTTGCCAGAGAAAACTTCGAGTTGGATCCTATTACTTAATACACTAAATCCACAGCTCAAAGTCCATCTCACTGGATAACTGAATATAACTAGCGATGGGAATTAAAACTGAGGATGCCAGCAGCCCTGATTTCACTGTTATTATTTGTACTGTGTGAAATGATTTTCATATTGGCAAGTATGGGATCTCTGAAACTGTGCACTCTTCCTATCTACCATGGTACATACGATTATTTGCCCATGCACGCTCTGAGGGGCAATGTGGTACAATGAAAGGAGCCCTGAGCTTGAGTCAAAACCAGTTCTAGTGCCAGCTCTGCCACTATCTGGCTGAAGACCTTGGACCACACTTTAGGTCCAAGTTTACTCATTAATTTATTTAATAACCATGATTTGATCACAGACCTAAAAGAACACAACATTGCTCAGCTGTAAAAGGGGGGAAACTAGACCTAGTTTATAGAACTGGTGTTAGATTTAAATGAGATAATGGGTGTACTTTGCATCCAAGACACATTGGTGCTAGTCGTCTTCTACCACAACTATCAGGCACTGTGTTCAGTCTAAAACACCACTGCAGGGAGCACACTGGAAGCCCTCATCACGTTTGTCATCACTGGGTAAAGCCTCTTGCCTCTTAGTCAGTAAAATCCATGAAGGCCAGGATTTTCTTCTTTCTAATACACAGACACATCCTCTGAACCTGCATGTGCCTCAGCACCTAGTAAGCACTTAATAAATAATTGTTGAATGAATAAATTCTCTTTTATTCCTTAAAATAACTCTGGATCAACTAATATTTTTACCATTTTACAGTGAGGAGGCTGAATAATGAGATAAACTGTCTATAAAATCAGGTGATAAGTCCCTTCCAATTCCACAATGCTATCTATAGTTTTTATATTTTCCAATAGTTCATCATTATATCATTCTTCCTAAATAATTGCTACTTACTCACATTTATTGGTTATTGCTTAAATAATAGCAAGAGTCTCCAACTATAAAATCTACTCCTATCTTTAAGGAAAATAAAATATTTGAACTATAAAAAAAATCATTTGTTTCTAAGAAAACTTTATTCTCACATCTACACACAAACTATCTAATGAGGTTATTCTTAAGAAACTCTTCCAAGTAATTTTCCCAACCTGAACTTCCATATCCTTTTCCCCAAATAAGCAGCGAAATAAACAGTCAAGAGTGATATTAAAAACATGGGGGCAATCCTGTCCCTAAAACATTTCTGCACCAAAATTTGGATTCTTTCACTTTAAGAGCAGCAAGATCATCTTTTTTACTATCTTTCAGAAGATAACTGTAGCTTCCCTAGTCTGGGGCCCTAAATGAGAAAGACCTGGGTTAGATGCAGCCAATGTCACAGGGTCTCGTGGCTCTGAATCAGTATTTTCACACACTCCCAATCATAACTGCCCCAGAGACCTCCTATCCCCAAAACGGACACTGCTGTATCTCAAGTTCAGGTTTACAGAATGATGGCCTCCTCCAAGGCCTTCCTTAGAAAACGTATTCCCAAATTTGCCATCTCACCTCACGCTTCCTTCTCCAAAAGCAGCCTACTCTTTACCACTTATAAGTCTTCTCCTCTAGAGGGCTGAATGTATATTGGGGCACTCAGCAGATATTACACTCTACTCCATCAAAAGGATCTCATAAATTTGTTTTCATTTAGTAATTAACATTCCTCTAGACTCGCAGAAGTGCTGAGGGCAAAGTCATAACGCTTTTAATGGCAAAATCAAAATGGAAGCCCAGGTCAGACTTCACATCTAATGCTGTTGCTGGCAGACCCAGTGATTTTGAGACCGAGCAAGATGATTTTATCATTAAGGCATCACCACTGCTGTGCAGGGAATTTCTCTTTCATTACACCTCAGCTCCCTCCCACCTCAAAACGCTGCGTACAGTTCTAACGTGCTCTGAAACCACAGCAACTTATGACAGAGCAGCCATCATGATGACCTGTAAGTCATCAAGATACATATCAACCACTGGCTATGTTATTAATACTTGAAGTATCAAATTTGCTAAGGAAGCAAAAAGGAGCTTCATTCTTCCTCAAGGGGAATCAGAAACCAGTATGTTCAAGAGAGGATTTCCATAGGAAAACCGCCCCTGCCTCAGACAGCACCTACCATCAACATGTTTATGGGCAAACACAGTATCAGAAAAACATGCTGTGAGTCTTAGAAACAGCATATGCCTCATTTCATAGGGGCTGCTATGGTGCTAGGCATTGTTTTTTGTTTTTTGGGTTTTTTTTTTTTTACTGCATTTCAGAGAAATAACCGTAAAATGAAGGTCTATAACCAGCATATAACACAATAAACAACAGCATCAACTTCTGCACCCTTTTTGTGAATGGTTTCCCTATGCTTTAATTGAAAAGGTAAGTTTTAATATGCTTTGTGTTTTCTCTCAAAATAGTTTGGGACCAATTCTATTCTAAGACTTCTGTATTTACCATCTCCATCCAAGGTCCAAAGATTACAGAATTTACAAATGAAGGACACCCCCTACACACACACACACACACACACACACACACACACACACACACACGTCAGTAATAGAGGAGCTATGACAACAAAATTCCTGAATGACAGAAAGAAACACAGAGGACAGTGGCTTGAAACAGCAATGGTGGTCACCACAAGCTTTGTCCTAGAGTTCAGCTCAGGTCTTTCTGAAAGCCTGGACCAAAAATTCACAAAAACAAGAAGCAGTAACACAGTTCACATAACTTTCCTGAGCTTAAATATATAATAGAGCTGGGTAACTGTCCAACCTAGGTTGTATCTTCAGGGAATCTCAAACTCTCATAAAAAACCAAGGTTTCTGGCTCAAGAAAAGGCTTAAAGTTAGAGATGAGCATTGTTAAATCACTGGTTCCTATTCACATTTCAACCCTTGAAATAACGTTTCACTACTTGTCTCAGTCACCAGCGACTCTAGTCTGTCTTGAGAAAGCTCACACGCCTCCCTGGACTCAGCCATCTCCTTCTCACCGACCGGTCAGGTCCAATACAACCAAAGCTTAATTCACTTTAAAAGATATGTGAACTATTATTCAAGGACAGTAGCTGTCTGTTCACAGAAGCTTCATCCACATCAAGGCAGCTGAGTTTGTGAGCTTGATTTTTGTATTCTTCTTTCATTCTGTCAAAATTCAAGCTTACAGATATTTCTACTTTCAGTCTATTCTTTAATAAATGTCCCGCTCAGTGGAAGACAGGACTCAGAGTTTCAATGACATAACTGCATATTTTCCCAAGAAAATTGTTTATGTACCTTTCCACAAATGTTTTAACTTTTTCACCTAGAATATAAAATCCTTGAAGAAAATGTCTGTCTTCTATAGTTTAGCAAGATACATGCTCAACACAATTTCCAAATCACCTTTAGTACCAATTTTAACCATGAAGAACACTGAAAATTCTACTGTAAATTATCAAATATATGGAAGCAAATATATAAATGAAATTCTTCTGTCATTTAGTACCAAGAAGAGAGATACAAATATAGGATAATTTCTCAAATGAGTTTCAACTACTTAATGTGCTACTTTAAAGCATATTCACAAACAATAGAAATAATCAATCTGAAGAACTGGATTCATCTCTATACACAAGGGACATTTTTATACAGTTGCTCGAAGAATTAGCCACACAAGCACAATAGGTACCATAAAGATTAAAAGAAAGTAACTGCATTAAAAATACTTCAGTTTATTAAAAGGAACGGTTCCTATTTTATATGTATACACATCTATTTTTATAGAAAAGAACACATCTATTTTTATTCTAATTTCCATGACTCACTCCCCACCCATTCACCGAGGAGATAGATAACAGTTGATCCTATTTTTCACCTTTTAATTTATTCTACCTGGAGAAATAAAATTCATCACTGTCCCATGTTATTTTCCCTCCCCTTTGGACATTTATCCACTAAATAAACATCTACTACCCACTGCTGTTAAGCAGTGTGCTGGGTCCTGGGGCTCCATCCCAGTCTCCTCTGCTGGTTTCCCCTATTTGCCCCAATTTCTAAGCGCTGAAGTGTCCCAGGACTCAGCCCTGTCTCATCCTCAAGTCAGTCTACACATGCTCACTTGGTGGTCTCAGCTAGTCTCCTGGTCTAACTAGCATCTATCCTATGCTGACCACCCCCATGTTTATGTATACTGCAGACCTCTTTCCTGGGCTCCAGTTTCACATATGGACTCACCAACTCATCCTCTGCCAATAGATGTTTTACAGATCTCGAACGTTTAACAGGCCCACCTAACTCCAGATCTTCTCCACCAAACCTCCTTTCAAAGGATGAAGTTGATGACAACTTCGTCCTTCTAGTTAGTTAGGCTGAAATCCTTGAAATCATCCTGACACCTCTTTCTGTCATACCCCACATCCAAGCTATCAACAAACCTCTCTTGGAAGGCTGGCCAAGGAGACACTTTGACGTAAGCTTCTGCCCAATCCTGACGCCTCTGCCTCCCTCCCACTATGTTGTTCCCAAGGGCACATGCTTACAAGTATTCTACACACTAAACCCTGTCTGAGTCTACTTCCCAAATGATCCAAATGCTTCAAGTCTTCACTACAAACATCCATTACAATATTGTGCATACAACAGCTTATCCCTACTAGAAATAAAACAAAGGATGATTTTAGCTGATCTATGTGTAGAATCATATAGTTATAGATTCAGAGATTAAGGATATTGCTTGTCTTCTTTACAAGGACACTGAATGCCTCATGCTGCCTTACTACTCTTTTTGTTTATCCTTCATGCAGCAATGAAAGGCTTTAAATAAATCTTATCCATTCAAGTCCAACTGGTATTTTTTCTTTCTCTTCCCTGAGGAGCATCTTTTTTCTATGCTACCACTTCTCTATTACTTCAGTTATTCACTGCCTTTAGTTGTTTATCTTATTTTTTTCAGAAATATTCCTTCATAACAAGGAGGTGCTAAAAACCTCATTTCACAAGTAGGTATGAAAAAGAAATATCTTGAACACCTTTCCTAAAAAGAAATCTAAAGGTAGGTAGTTTAGTACATAAGCCTTTAGGAAAGCATTAGAAGAAAGTAAGACAAGGTCAAATATTAACAATTTACTGAACATAAATTCTCATTACACAAAAAAGTATCTCTCCTTATAACTTCAAAATATTAATAGGGCAACACAGCAAAATATCAAGTGTCAGATGCAGCTAGACTACAAAATGTTATGTTTTTATTTTAGAAGTATGATTTTTATTATTGCTGAAACGAGAATTTTAGAAAAAAAAACTACCATCAGTTTCTTAACATGTAATTTATTTGTAAAAGTCAACCAAAACAATCTGAATTCAATCATCAGCTCAGGAAGCAGATTCCATGACATTTTCTTCCCCTAAATGCTAAATGACACAGGCAGCGATAAAATATGCAGAGAAAGAACCATGTCACAGAAGATGTGACAATTTTGATAAATGATGATAAATTGTGATGTAGAACAGCCGTTTGTAAGCTGCTGTTTTCAAAAACATGTATTTTAATGATGATTTTTGCCAAATATCATTTTAGAGAGATATTCTGTAATAAAACCATTGACAAACAAAATTGGTACCTTATTATAAATTAGAACAGAAATGTATTTAAGTTTTCAGCAAACTTGTAATTTTGCTTTGAATGAGAATGCATTTTAGATCCAGTCAGTTCCTTACAATGTTAAACACAGTCATCATCTGACCCAGAAATCCCACTCCGAGCTATAAAACAGAAATTAAAACATACTTTCACACAGACCCTTGTACATGAATGTTCATACATGCAACATTATTCATAAAAGACAAGAAGTGCAAACAACCCAAATGTCCATCAAGTGACATATAATATCAATAGAACAGAATATTATTCAGCAATAAGAAGGAATAAAGTACTGATACATGCTACAATACGGATGAACCTTGAAAATATTATATTAAGGAAGCCAGTCACAAGAGGCTACATATCATTATGTTTATATGAAATATAAATTCTATTTATATGAAATGCCCAGAATAGGCAAATCCCTAGAAATAAGATGTAGATAAGTGGTTGCCTAGGGTTGAGAGTGTAGAGGGAATGGAGAATAATTGCTAATGGATATAGGGTTGCTTTCTGGGGTAATGAAATGTTCTAGAATTGTGCACCGTGATGGCTGCACAACTCTCTGGCTATACACAACCTCTGAATTGTATACTTTAAGTGGGTGAACTGTATGTGAACTACATCGCAAAAAAGCTATTTAAAATGCCAGTTAAAAAGGCCAGTCATGGGCTTTCCTGGTGGCGCAGTGCTATAGAATCCACTTGCCAATGCAGGGGACACGGGTTCGAGCCCTGGTCCAGGAAGATCTCACGTGCTGCGGAGCAACTAAGCCCACGAGCCACAACTACTGAGCCCAAGTGCCACAACTACTGAAGCCCGCGCGCCTAGAGCCCACGCACCGCAAGGAAGAGTAGTCCCCGCTCGCCGCAACTAGAGAAAGCCCACACACAGCAACAAAGACCCAACGCAGCCAAAAATAAATAAATAAATCAATTTACTTTTTAACAAAAGGGCCGGTCAGGTTGTAGCTGTTTATAACTTGTATAGACTTTTCAAAGTCTAAATCCCTAATTATTAAAATATGTTTCTTACTGTCCACAAACCTCATTTCATTTCCTTACATAAAACCATCTGCCTATTCCACTATAAATACTACACGTAGTGAAAGAAAGTGCTTCTAAAATTAAATCATGTTTTCAAAACAGATTTCTCCTTAATGTATTTAATTTTAATGATTCGCATGTGAATTATCCACACTTTCCATTAACTATGGTTAAATTTTCAATCTCAGATAAGTATCCCCCAATACAAAAGCACATTAACAGGCCATTCCTCTCCCAACACAAGCTGTGTGGACTAAATTTTTAACGTATTAGCTTGAATTTTAAAAAGCAAAATTAAGGAGGCAGATCTGTAAGAAAAGCAAGCACATGAAGTCTCAGAAGTTTAGAATGGAAAATATTTTCAAGATTGATCCTCTTCAGGACTACCGAAACTTTAATATCTAAGAACTAACCCCAGGAATTTTGTGATATTCTCATATCACCTTACTTTTTAAATTTTTATTGGAGTATAGTTGATTTACAATGCTGTGTTACTTTCTGCTATACATACCTTACTATTTTGCCTTAGTATTTATATTTACATTAAGTTGATTCCTTTCCTTTTTTTTTTTTTTTTTAAACTTAGCAATGTATGACACAACATCAGTGAACTTATGGGTTTGGTAAGCTATCTGTACTAGGCGAACAAACATTACAATAAATAAAAGTTTAAATGGTGATGTGTCTATCACTTAAAAACATCTTGCACATGATCAGTACTACATCTACCACACTATGGGAAACACTGATCTAGTTTTATCTTCTAATTTTATGGGTGAGAAAGTTGAACTTCCTGGTGACTCTCAAAAGTCTGTGCACATCAGAACCTCCTGGAGGGTTTGTGTTAAAATAGAGAGTGCTGGGCTCTTCCCCAAGAGCGTAGGTCTGGGGGAAGCTCTGAGAATTTACGTTTCTAACAAATATCTAAGTGGTACTAATGCTGCTGGCCCAGGGACCGCCCTTCAAAAACCACTGACCAAAACCTACTAACCCCAAATTAGTCAGACCAGAATTTAAACTAGAACCCAATCTTCTCTTAGATGCTCTTATAATTATATGCTCTATCACACATGTTTAATGTTGCTGAATTTTATTCACCTTTCACTTAATTTTACTCTTTTCAATAAAGGTGATTATTAAATGCTAAAGATCAGGTTTATACATTTTTAAGACTTCAGAGTTGTTATAAAATAGTGATTAATAAAAATTTAAGGAAAAGAACATTACAATCACCTTTGAGGACCCTGAATCCCTTTTCTTGGTCACATACCCTCCATTAGTCCTTTGAGATAAACATTATCTTCAAGTTTGTGTCTTATCATTCACTTGCTTTTCTTGTTAATTTTCTCATAGCTGTATCTCTAAATAATATATTGTTTAGGTTGTATGTTCTGAGCTTTATACTATATCTTTTTATGCTATTTGCTTTTTTATTCAATATGATGTTTTTGAGATGTAGCCCTCGGTTTTTATCAGCAATTCATTGCTTTCATGGCGGGACACTATTTCATCTACAAGAAAACAGCACTAAAATTGTTGACTTCTTTTTCATTTTGAAAAAATCAGAGGTAAAAAAGAAGTTGCAAAAATAGTACAGAGAAGTCCTATGTATGCTTCATCCAGTTTCCTCCAATGGTTACATCTTACCTAACTATATTACAGTATCAAAACCAGCAAACTGGTTTTGGAACAATGCTTGTGTATAGTTTCATGCCATTTTATTATATATGCAACTCTCAATTTTTAAGTTCTTTTTTCTTTTTTTTTTTTTTCTCGCGGGCCGCACAGGCCGCGAGACCAAGGGCCGCGGGGGCCGGGCCGGCGCGCCGCCCCCGCCCCGCCTCAGGCCGCCCGCGCTTGGGCCACCGCCCGGCGACGCGAGGCCAGTCCCACCCCGCCCCCACCCCCACCGCCGGCCCGGGGGTCGCTCACCTTCCGCGTTGCCCCAGACCACCATGCCCGGGCACAGCCGCCTCCTCCGGCCTCGCTGGCCCCGCCGCCGCCACACGGTGCCCTCGCCTGGGGCGGGGAGAAGGGCCGAGAAAGGAGTCGCACCGCCGCGCCGCGGTCCACGCTCGCCACACGCTCGCAGCGGCCAACCTGAGCGCGCCCAATGGCTGCTCTGTCCCTCCCCCTCCGACGGGCGCGCGGGCCGCGGCTCCGCCCCGCCCCTCCCCTCCCCTCCCCCTGCGGTGGCCGGCGCGCTCCCAGGCTCCTCCCCGCCCTTCCCCACCCGCGGCGGTTCCGGCCCCGGCTCGCACTCCGCCCCGCGCTGCGCAAGTGCCCGCCTCGCGCCTAGCCTCGGGCGACCCTGAACCACCGGCGCGGCGCCCCTCCCAGGCCCGCCCGCGGAGGTCAGCCCCTCCGCTGCACGTGACCGTCTCGCTCGCGGGGGCGGAGAGGAGCGCGGCGCCTGCCCGCCTTCCGCATCCCGAGACCTGCGCGCCTCCCGCTGGGGTTGATGCGCTGTTCTCCTCTCTGCGAGTCCCCGCCCCGCGCTGCACTCCCCAGTCCGGGAGGACACTAGTTCAGGGACCGACCATGCTTAATCAAGATCATTCTATTGATATTAATGAATATCTGAGTTACTTCCTTTATTCCCCCCCCCCCCGCCAATTAAAGACAATGCTCCTACCTATTAGAAAAATGAAAATCCAAACACTGACAGCCCCAAATACTTGCAAGAATGTGAAGTAATAGGAACGCTCATTCATTGCTGGTGGGAATGCAAAATAGTACAGCCATTCTGGAAGAGAGTTTGGCAGTGTCTTACAAAACTAAACATACTCTTACTATACGATCCAGCAATCGGACTCCTTGGTATTTACACAAGGGAGTTGGAAAATTATGTCCACATCAAAAACCTGGACACAGATGTTTCATAGCAGCTTTATTCATAATTGCCAAAACTTGGAAGCCACCAAGATGCCCTTCGGTAGATGAATGGGTAAACAAACTGGTGCATCCAGATAATGGAATATTATTCAGCACTAAAAAGAAATAAGCCATCAACCCATGAAAAGATATGCAAGAACTTTAAATGCTTATTACTAAGTGAAAGAAGCCAATCTGAAAGGCTACATACTCTTTGATTCCAACTAAGTGATACCATAATGGTGGATAATGTCATTAGTCAAAACCCAGAGAACATACAACACCAAGCGTGAATCCTAATGTAAACTATGGACTTTGGGTGCTAATGAAGTGTAAATGTAGATTCATCAATTGTAACAAATATACTTCTCTGCTGAGTAGTTGATAATGGTGGAGGCTATACGTATGTGGGAACAGGGGGTACATGGGAAATCTCTGTACCTTTTCACTCAATTTTGTTGTGAACATAAAACTGCTCTAAAAAAATAAAGTCTACAAACTTTAAGCTATAAGATGAATAAGTTCTGAGGTTCTAATGTATAGCATGGTGACTAATTGATAACACTGCAATGTATAACTATAATTTGCTAAGAGAACTTAAAGGTTGACCCCCAAAACATATACATATATATTTATATATTCCTCTTTACCATAAATGTACGGCTGTGCTCCTGGCTTCTCTAATCTCTTCCAATCATCTATGTTTATTTCTGCTCAGCACCATGCTGTCTTAATTGGTAGAGTTTTATAATAGCGAGTCTTAATATCTAGTAGGTCAAAAATCGCCAATTCACTCTTCCATTTGCTGTTAAGAATCAGCTCACATGTTCTATGTGGGGGAGGGAGGTGAAGGAAATTCATTTTAGTGTCATAAAATCTCTAAAACAATTTGGGGAGAATCACATCTCCTGTAGATTGAAATTTTCTATTGAAATAAGATTTATTTCTCCATTCCTTTAGTTTTTCTTAAGTGTCTTTGTTTTATACTTTTCTCCATATAGTTGTTGCCTATTTTTGCTAGAGTTATTCCTAGGTACTTTATAATTGTGATAATATTATAAATGGTATCCCATTGCCTTTTCTAAATAGTTGTAGCAGAGTACAGAAATGCAACTGATTTTGTATATTGATTTTGTTTGCAGTATACTTGCTAAATAACCACTTTTATTCATTCGAATACTTCATCTGTAGATTCTTTTGGTTTTTCTACAGGGACAAGATATCCTCAATGACTAGTGATAGCAGTTTCTTCTTCTCCAATGCTAAGAATTCTTCTTTTTCTTCCTGTGTAAGACTTCCTATATAATGCTGCAAAGAAGGATTATCTTATCTTATTGGTGAAAGGTGTCTTATCTTGTTTCCAATATTAAAAAAGAATGTTTTCAATGTTTCACCATTAAATATCACATCTGCTGAATATTTATACCTTCTAATGATAGTCTGTTCATTTTGTATCATGAATAGATACTGAATGTTATGGAATGCATTTTCTACATCTCCTGAGATTAAATTTTTTTTAAATCAAGAATTCAGTGGGGGACAGATGGATTGAGAGTTTGGGGTTAGCAGACGCAAACTATTATATATAGGATGGATAAACAACAAGGTCCTACTATACAGCACAGGGAACTAAATTCAATATCCTGTGATAAACCATAATGGAAAAGTATGAGAAAGAATGCATATATATGTAACTGAGTCTCTTTGCTGTACAGCAGAAATTAACATTGTAAATCAACTGTACTTCAATAAAAAACTTTCTCTGGGGCTTCCCTGGTGGCGCAGTGGTTGAGAATCTGCCTGCCAATGCAGGGGACACGGGTTCGAGCCCTGGTCTGGGAAGATCCCACATGCCACGGAGCGACTAGGCCTGTGAGCCACAATTACTGAGCCTGCGCGTCTGGAGCCTGTGCTCCGCAACAAGAGAGGCCGCGATAGAGAGAGGCCCGCGCACCGCGATGAAGAGTGGCCCCCAATTGTCGCAACTGGAGAAAGCCCTCGCACAGAAACGAAGACCCAACACAGCCAAAAATAAATAAATAAGTAAATAAATTTAAAAATTTTTAAAAAAAAGATCGCATCATTAAAAAAAAAAAAAAAAAAAAAAACTTACTCTGCATTCATAATGTGTCACACTGTTCTAGACAGTAGAGGTAAAGCAGTGACCAAACAGATGAAAACACTTGCCCTCAGGGAGTTCACCTTGTATTAAAGGAGAACAAACACAATGAATAAATAAAATGCATAGTTTGTTACATATTGATCAACACAAAAGACAAAAATGAAGTAGAGAGGGGAACAGGTAGTGTGGGGAAGGAGGTCTGCAACTTCAAATGCAGTGGTAGGAATGGGTGTCATTGACAAAATGACATCTGGCAAGAGCCTGCAAGCAGAAACAAGAGCATAGCTTGTATGCAGTAAGCACTGCAAGGCAATATGAAGTTCTGTTACAAATTCTGTGAAGGAAAAGTGAATTTCTGAGTAGGTTCACTGGAAAATATAAATGTTAACATACTATTTTAGTTGCTAATTCCCTATCACAAGCAATGAAGCTTAAAAATCTTACATGAACTATTAAGTAAATTTAAAAAACAGCTGAAACCATTATAACCACCAGTAGTACCAAAGTAGCATTCTTATTAAAAGTATGAAAATAACCATTTCAATACAGAATACAGAAAGATAACAAAAATTATTCTGTTGTTCAAAGTAAATTATTATAAAATTTCAACTTGGGTCACAGAAGCCTATCAAAAAAATAAGTATGGGAAAAGCATAGGTGGAAAAAACAAATATTCACAAGTACAAGACCTAAAACTCATTGTAAGTACTCCCCATAAGTAATCTGACCCAATCCAGGGCTAACACTCTAAAGAAACATGAAAACAAAAAGACAATCACTCAGAGACCAGATGACAGAAAGAGGAAAGGAATCGTTTCAAAGATGTGTTACAGAAAGTTCAAGTACAAAATTTTCAAATGAATATTGAGAATGCAAAAGGAAAAAAGACCCAGCAAGTCTAACTAGCAATGAAACAAATAAGCAAAGACAAAAAGAGAAGTACATCTAAACACACAAAGACTGACCAAAAGAGAATAAGGAAACTCCTAAACCAAAAGGTCACAGAGGTGTCCTATCCAACATTAGCTCATGGGATGATGACAGGTGTTTATGGGGGGGAGGGGGGGCGGTGAATAGGTCAAAGTTAATCTGTTAGATTCTTGATGCAGTACATCTCAGAATCTTTCAAAATGCCACTATGGATTATGAATCACTAACCTACTTTGGGGGTAGGGTATGGGGGGCACAGAGTAAGTACGCATAAGGATGTAGTCTTTCCCATGCCAGCTCACCACGGAACCCTTTATTTTGCCCAAAAACAAAAGTCTGTGAGAAAAGTGTTGTCCTAAAGGATGGTAAGACAGATGAAATTCATAAATCACTTTGAAGAGTTAAAGGAATGCTAAAAAAAAAAAAATTTAAGGACTTTCTGGTTGTTGTTTTTTTCTTTTATTATTGGTAGAAAGCCAGCCAAGAATCAGTTGGACTTACAAACATGAGTACATGGATGAATAAAAGATAGAAAAGAGGATAAATCAAAATTCTGATATATTTTACTGAAGAGGATATTTGGATACAAATGTTGTTATGAAGCAGTCCAACTATGCTAAAGTAAAGAAAGAAAAATGCAAGGGTTGTACTCGTCCTAACTGACAAAAGTGAAATAAATCACCAGGATGGAATGGTATCCAACCAGAGTTCTGGATGCTCTTGAGGACGACTATGAATTTGTAGGCAAAGTTAGATAGAATCATCCGAATAGCCCCAAATTTGGCTCCTACAAAGGCTCTGGAGAAGACCCAATAAAATAAGATTCATTGTGGATTTGTTGGAAGTATAGGGTAGGTGGAGGGAATTTTTAATTAAGAATAGACTCAGACACTGAAGTAAAAATAACCTAATAGAAGAAACACCGTAAAGTTATAGAATCTATAGATATCTGTATTAATTCTATATCTATAGGTAGATTCTGTATCTATAAAGAGAAATAGATATAAAACACCTGAAATTTTTTGAAGTGGTAAATAAACTGAGGCAGGAAATAATGTTGATTTAGACTTTCGACACATCTTAGACAACATTCTTCAACAAAGGCTTAAAATATTAAATCACTATCAAAAGAAATATTCTGCCCCAGATAGGAAAGTGGCTTGGTGGCAGAAAACAAAAGGAAGAAATAAGCAAAATTTCAAATATAGTTTATCTCGGGATTTTAGTGAAAACTAGTCTCATTTGTATAATATTGAAAAATGGAGCACACGGCAAATGTTCAGGTTTAGAAATGAGCAGTGAAATGCCAAGCGCCAGAGATAACCGATGGAGAGTTATTTATTTATTTAGTACAGTCCTGGCAATGACAAGGGTCATAGCCAGTATGATCCACGACATTCAAGGAAGCTCTCCACGTGCCAAACACCACCTGAGTCACTGTATGTGCATTACTTTGTTTAGTCTTCACAACTTCCTACAGAAGTAATTGCCATTTTATTCCATGAGTTTACAAGCTAGACAGTAAAGGCTCAGAGAGGAAAGTAACTTCCCCAAAGATCACTAAGGTAAGTAGGAGGCAGTAATAGTAGCTACTAAATGATAGAGCTAAAATTTGAAACCTGGCAACTGACCCCAGAATCCTTACCTACTTTGGGGGTAGGGTATGGGGGGCACAGAGTAAGTATGCATAAGAATGTAGTCTTTCCCATGCCAGCTGACCACGGAACCCTTTATTTTGGCCAAAAACAAAGCACTGCGAGAAAAATGCTGTCCTAAAGGGTGGTAAGTCAGATGAAATTCATAAATCACTTTGAAACGTTAAAGGAATGCTAAAAAAAAAAAAAAAAAAAAAAATTAACTACTGCACCAATGGTTCTCAAACTTGAGCATGCATCAGAATCACCTGGAAGGTGTGTCAAAGACAGACTGCTGGGCCCCATCCCCTCGAGTTTCTGACTAAGCGGATTTTGTGGGTTCCGAATTTCTATTTCTATCAAACTGATGTTTCTGCTCAAGGGCCCACACTTGGAGAAATATGGTCCTAAGCCACAGGTGGTGAAACAAAGAAAGCAAGAGATCACCATAAGAATGGTCTCGGGAAAAGGAGAAAACCTAGGTGAAGAAAGCTGGCGTGGAATTAAGGAAAGGAGGGATGAATCATCCAGTAAATGGGGTCAAGCTAAAATCACATGGAAATTTTCCTGGGCCTTTTGCTCCCTGGGTGGGCAAAGAGTCTTCCTGGGACCTCAAACAGCCTAAAACTATTCAACCCAGCTTCGGGCACAGTATAAATTTAATGGCAAAAGGATGTCCCCACGTTCAGGATCTCTGTACTCTGGCTACCACCACAAACCTTACCCACTGACAATGCCTAGAACTCCTTTAACAGGAAACAAAACGTTTTACTTTGTAGCAAGAAATAGAAGCTTGAGAAGGAAATAAGTCCTAAAAAGTGAATATATATCGCTGTCTACAGATCTCATTCCAAATGTAAATGACTGCTTATAGATTAACCATAGGTCTAATATAACATGGCATGTCTAATATTCTTAAAATTACAAAATTTCAGTTTTATTACTTTGGAGAGGAAGCATGATGCTACATGAAAGGCATCAAATTTGGTGTTAGAACTCCTATATTTGGGGATAAATGACTTCTGACAAGTCTTTTTTTGTTTCTTTGTTTATATTTTATTTTTGGCTGCGTTGGGTCATCGTTGCTGCACGTGGGCTTTCTCTAGTTGCGGCGGGCGGGGGCTACTCCTCGTTGCGGTGCACGGGCTTCTCATTGCAGTGGCTTCTCTTGTTGCAGAGCACAGGCTCTAGGCACGTAGGCACGTGGGCTCAGTATTTGTGGCTCGCGGGCTCTAGAGCGCAGGCTCAGTAGTTGTGGCGCATGGGCTCAGTGGCTCCGCGGCACGTGGGATCTTCCCGGACCAGGGCTCGAACCCGTGTCTCCTGCATTGGCAGGCGATTCCTAACCACTATGCCACCAGGGAAGTCCAGACATTTTCTTCATACGTAAAAAAGGAGCAGTAGGGACTTCCCTGGTGGCACAGTGGTTAGGAATCGCCTGCCAATGCAGGAGACACGGGTTCGAGCCCTGGTCCGGGAAGATCCCACATGCTGCGGAGCCACTGAGCCCATGCGCCACAACTACTGAGCCTGTGTGCCACAACGACGGAAGCCCGCGCGCCTAGAGCCCGTGCTCCGCAACAAGAGAAGCCAGCGCAATGAGAAGCCCGCGCACCGCAAGAAGAGTAGCCCCCGCCCGCCTCAACTAGAGAAAGGCCACGCGCAGCAACGACCCAACACAGCCAAAAATAAATAAATATAAAATTAATTAGTTTTTTTAAAAAAAGGAGCAGTAATTCCCCACAGAGATGTGAGGATCAAAAGGGATCCTATTTGTGAAAGCATTTGGTCAATTATAACTCACTTTTTCAATTATAAGGTGTTAGGACTACTTCGGGGAGTAACACGTTTTATACAAGCTGTTACTAGATGTGCACTGTATTCAAGTTTAGGGTGCATATTAACGTCCAGTGTCATTTATACACAAGAGATGCCTTCTAGGCTCAAGAGACCAAAGTTACAAGTGATAATCAGGCATTCATGAAGCTGGGATTTGATAACGTTTCTCCCAGTCTAAACGCAGTGGGAAAAAGCCAGAACTGAAAGTGGACACAAACTACTTAGTATTTTAGGAAAGCAGGAGAGACACAACAGGATTGGGGAGAAGTATCAAGTCTATCAGAAGCTCTCAGGGACGCCTGGCGTCTACCTACAGAGGCTGCAACCAGCATATTCTTAGGACAAAACCCTAAGGTAGTGGGTGGTTTTTTGTTGGGTTTTTTGTTGCCTGAGAGTGAGCTACTGTCCCGATATCTCACTCTAAAACCTATAGAAAGAGAAGGGCTGTGTTCCTCCAGCTGTGGCACCTCAGGGTAGGGTCCTCTACCTAAGGCTCTGAAAAAGTAAGGAGAGCACAGTGCTACCTCATAGTACAAAAAGGTACATGAAAGACCTATGTTCTCCTTCCTCTGCTGCTGGCAGGCACTAAGATGAGGAAGAGATGCTCAGAAGGCCATGGCATGGTGATGGAGGAGTCCAGTCTGGCTGCGGCACCTTCACGACCTTCGGAAAACTGTCGGCAAGCTTTCAGTAGAGTAGGTTCAGGCCACAACGTGCATATTCATCTTTCATCTGTTTAAACAAGGCACTCAATAGTAGGTGTCACTGGTCACTTCCTATTGAACAAAGCCTACAAGATTTTAGGTAAGCATCAAGACACTGATGTTGGGTCAGGCGAAGATTTCTTAGCTATGACACCAAAAAGTATATTGATAAAAGAAAAAAATAAGCTGGGCTTCATTCAGATAAAAAATAATGCATTTCAAAAGACACCATTACAAAAGTAAAGACGTGCCATGAACTAGGAAAAAATATTTGAAAATCATATATCCAATCAAGGACTTGTATCCAATAATAACACGTGTTGGCAAGGATATGGAGAAACTGGAACCCTCATGCTTTGCTGGTGGAATTGTCACATTCGAAACTGCTACTTTGAAACACTGATTCATCATATGACCCAGGTAATTACCCCTAGGTAACCACCCAAGTGAAATTAAAACTACATGCACACATCAGCCAGAGCGGCGAAAACGTGGAAACAAACCAAATGTCCATTAATTGGTGGATGGATGAATAAAATGTAGTATATCCATACTATAGAATATTCTTTGGCAATATGATACATGCTACTGCATTACCTCAAAAACATTACGCTAAATAAAAGAAGCTAGACACAAGAGACCACATACGGTATGATCCCATTTATATGAAATGTCTACAAAAGGCAAATCTATAGAGGTAAGAAGTAAATTATCAGTTGAATGGGTCTGGGGGTGGGAATGAGAGTGATTCCAAATAGGCACAAGGTTTCTTTTGGAGGGTAATGGAAATGTTCAAAAATTAGATTACATGATAGGTGCATACAACTCTACAAATTCACAGATTTTACTAAAAACCACTGAATTGCATATACTTCAAAAGAGTCAATTGTATGGCATGTGAATTATACATCAATAAAATTGTTTAAAAAATAAAGAAATTTAAAAGAGAAGTCAGGGACAGCCCTGACCCCAAACCTCACTATGAAATGTTAACATATTTACACAGAAATCTGCCACTTCTCCTGATGTCGCCCTTCCAGAAACTTGACTCTTAGGATGACAAAGAACGCGAACAAAGAGTAAGAGACCTCCAAACAGGGTCTAAGATAGCCGTGGCTCATTTATGCACTTTAGACTACAGGAGAAAATGGAAGTCCTCCCCTCGCCCCTACCCAGCCTGAGATGAAAACTTAATGACGCATAGGTACAAATGCAGGGCACCTAATTTGCAGCTCGATTATCTGGTTTTCCTCAGCAGCTACATTAACTAAGTGACAGTTAATACTGAGGATGGGATCAGAAGCAAACTATCAAAGCACAGGCCTCTGGGTCTGGTCAGCCCCTTACAACTTCACACCACTGAGGGCAGGGCAGCAACGGTACCCTGGTGGCCAAAAATGGTTATGACATCTGTTATCTGAGGCTGGAAAGAGAAATCAGTTTCTCAAAATGAGGTCATCAAAATGGCCATGGGTATGCACCCATTTATGATACAGGTTCTCTTGCCTCACTCAAACCAACTGAATCAGAACCTCCAACAATGATACCTAAGAATCTGCATTTTTTTTTTAAATTTATTTATTTATTTATTTTGGCTGTGTTGGGTCTTCGTTTCTGCGCGAGGGCTTTCTCTAGTTGCGTCAAGCGGGGGCCACTCTTCATGGGCCACTCTTCATCGCGGTGCGCGGGCCTCTCTCACTATCGCGGCCTCTCTTGTTGGGAGCACAGGCTCCAGACGCGCAGGCTCAGTAGCTGTGGCTCGCGGGCCTAGTTGCTCCGCGGCATGTGGGATCTTCCCAGACCAGGGCTCGAACCCGTGTCCCCTGCATTGGCAGGCAGATTCTTAACCACTGCGCCACCAGGGAAGCCCAGAATCTGCATTTTTAACAAGCCCCCTCGATGATTCTTATGTTTTAAATTTTATTGTGCACAAGAGCCCTTTACTTAGAGAATATTAGAGATGGAAGGAACCTTGATGATCATCTAACCCAAAGTTCACATACTGTAGATGAAAACACTGGGGACCAACGACGTAACATGATTTTCAAAGATCAAATAGTTCTTTAAACTCTTTAAAAAAAACAAAACAAAACTATGTCTCTAGTCCTACAAATTGTCAAGACTACTACTGACAAAAGAGAATATAAAATGTACCTCGTAAATATTTTCTTCAAAGATTGATGAAGATAACATGCTTCATCATTTAAAGGGATATGTTTCTGCTCTCAGGAAAATTAATCCAGAGCACCTCATTACCTGAAGCTGCCAACTAAATGAGTCATCATAACAGTTAAATTATTTTTTCCTTGTTGGTATGTTCAGTTTAATTATTGCCTTTTTTCCCCAAACCTACCTCCCTTGAGAAAATGCATAGGTTATTTGACCCAAAACACCAACATTCTTACAGATCACAAGCATTAAGTCATCATTTCCTCTGAAGCCACATCTCCAGGGCTGCAAGTCATATTTTTATATTAATGCAGCCTGAATTCTCCTGTGCGTGGGTCCTAAATCATGAGCTAGCAAGAGGGAGGAGATATGGGGATATATGTATATGTATAGCTGATTCACTTTGTTATAAAGCAGAAACTAACACCATTGTAAAGCAATTATACTCCAATAAAGATGTTAAAAAAAAAAAGATTACATTCTATTGGAGGAAAACAGTCAATAAACAAATATACAAATTAATTAAAAAAAAAAAAAAGTGGGTCTGTTTCCAGGGGCCTATTTAGCCAGTGGGTTCATCACCCGAAACCTCAGGCTCCCTTTCATTATTCCTGCTTGATCCTGCCTTTTGATAATTTACAGTAAAGCACTATTGTCTTATTTTCTGCTTTAGACAAGCTTAAGGGAGAGTTTCTTAAGTCACTTGACCAAAATATATTTTGGAGCATGGAAAGAACATAGTTTCTTTGTTTTTGGGGGGGTTTTGTTTTCACAAAAGGATTACTTGGATTCAAAATCTTGTTCACTGACTTGTTAATCGTGATGTAGTGACATGACAAATTTCTCAGCCTGTTAGAGGCTTTAATTTCTTTTTCACAAAATGTAAAGAATAACACCTACCTTGCAAGGTTTTTTGCAAAGAGTCTAAAAAACACGTAGCACGTAAAACAGATAACATATGTAACACGAACAGTGTCTATTGTATATAAATAATTGTCAATGAAAAAATGTTGCCTGCCATATCAGTAAACAAAGGATGTTGCAGCCATCAAGCCATCACATTATAGCCGCCCCAAGAGTGAACCCTGAGGAAACTCAGGATGGAAACAGGATGCCCACCATCTAGCAGTCAACTGCCACAGCCTCCCCTGATGGTGCACCCCGAGGGAACTCAGGATGAGAAAGCACAGGATACTGGCCCACATAGCTGAGGTGCATATCAAAGGAAGGATTTCAGTGAGCCCAGACTTTTGCATCTTCCCAGACACAGAAAAACACTAAAAATTCATTAACTCGAGATGTCTGGTTTTCTTTAATTAACAGGAATCTTTCGATGTTCCGATGACCTGGTCTTTGTTGCAAAAACTCCTATAGTTGATGGTTCCTCCCTCTCCTTTTTGGATCAGTCCCTCAGAGAGAGCTGAGAGGCTGTGTCCCAGGCTTAAGTCCTCAGTTTTGCCCACCCAATAAAACATATTTCTCAACTTTGAGGTTGTGCATTTTTTTCAGTCAACATCATATATATGTTAAATATACATGTATAGAATATATATACACAAATATACATATATATTAGTGTAGGGGGTAAAAACATGGACTTTTCCTTGTTATTTAACCACTCTGAACCTCAGTTTCCATTTCAGCAAAATAGACATATTAACAGGTCCTAAATCACAGTGTTGTCAGAAGGGCTAAACACACATAAAGCATGTACCCGCTGTCTGGCAAACAGCAGGAGCTCAACAAATGTTGTCCAATGGCAAGGCAGCCCTCAAGAGACCAGCGGTCAGTACGTGGTGGGTATTATGATTATTGTTCATTTCTTTCAGGGGCAATCTGGAAGCGCAGAGGCAGAGGTTTGGAGGAATTTTAGGGGTCCACACAATACACCCAGGTGGGAACAACACAGATCCCCTGAGTGGGGTTCAGGGAGCACCTCAGCAGCCCTGGCCCTTCCTGCTCTCTCAGTTGGGAGGGTCTCAATGCTGGACTTTGTATTTTCAAAAGATGGCCCGGGCCTTCTTCAGAGAAGAGGAGGTGACAGACAGCATGATGATGGCTGATGAAGGTGTGGGATGATGAGCGGAGAGTCAGCTTGTACCAGAAACATCAACACTCAACCAATGCCTGGCTCTACTTCCTCACCTGTTGATTGATGACTAGGCTTTATCTAGTTTCAGGACGAGAGTAAAACACAAGGATTCGAAATAGAGTCACAAGTGTAGAAAACAAACTTATGGTTACCAGGGGGGGAAAGTGGGGAGGGGAGAGGGATAAATTGGGAGATTGGGATTGACATATACACAACACTACCTATAAACTAGATTACTAATCAGGACCTACTGTATAGCACAGGGAACTCTACTCAGTACTCTGTAATGACCTGTATGGGAAAAGAGTCTAAAAAAGAGTGGATTATATGTATATGTATAACTGATTCACTTTGCTGTACACCCGGAACTAACACAACATTGTAAATCAACTATACTCCAATAAAAATTTTAAAAAACACACGCAAGGATTCTCCAAAGATCTTATGTTTGGACCTGATTCCTAGATCTTCTTCTGGGAATTGGGGGTGGGAGGAGAGAGAGTAAAGGAAACAGTGGGGTGGGGCGGGGGGACGTGCATAGGGAAATGAGCGCTTCATGGTGGAAGCACTGAAGCACCACAAAAGGAGTTCCATCGATCCTGGAGAAATCCCCTCACGTCCCCTCCAGGAAAACTTCAAAACTCAGGACTGTCGATTCAGCGCACCTGAAAAAAACAGAGCAGATGGACGTCAGGACCCCGTTGGGATCCTGCAGCTCCATGGCTGCGGCCCCAGCAGTTTTGAGGGCAAACAGCTTACTCCAGAGTATTGATCCAGCCACAGCAAGGTGCAATCTGCTTAAAAAAAAAAAAAAAAAAAAAGTCTGTTTGAGAAATAGACCCACAGACACAGAAAACAAAATTTCGGTTACCGAAGGGGAAAGGGTGAGGGGAGGGATAAATTAGGAGTGTGGGATTAACAGAGACACACAGATATATGATATATGTAAAATAGATGAACAACAGGGTCCTACTGTAGAGCACAGTATTACTGTGCTCAATATTACTCAATATCTTGCAATAAACGATAATGAAAAAGAATCTGGAAAAGAATATATATATACGTATGTATGTATACGTATGTATGTGTGTATGCATAACTGAATCACTTTGCTGTACACCTGAAACCACCAACAATGTAAATCAACCATTCTTCAGTTTAAAAAAATAATTTAAAAATAATTTTAAAGTCTGTGTATGTACAGCAACCCTACCCCGTCAAGCCGGAAAGACGAACAGCAGTTAAGTGTAGACAGAGGCAACCCACCACATTGTCCCCAGCACGCAACTCCAGACATGGTCAGAAGCCTTTTACTGCCTGAGAGTTTTAGCACATGAGGGGGAAGCTTTTCAACTCAATTAGCATTCAATGGTCCTGATGCTCAATCACAGGGATCAGCTGGGAAGTTACTAAAGCCATTACCAGGGGCTGGAGTCGCCAGCTGAGTTTGAAATGTCAGTGCCTTTCCCCTGACACCACCTCCCCTCTTCCCACTGTCCCTCCCAATCAGAGGTCCTGATAATTTGGTAACCTTTCACAACAGCAGGCAGTCATCCTTCAGTCTTGGGATCAGGGACTTTGAAATACCCAAGGAGTCAATTACAGCTTGGCTCTGTCCCTGGGAAAAGAAAGCAGCATCCGAGAGGTGGAAGGAATTGGGGTCCTGGGCAACGCGGGCACGTGAGTTCCGAGGCGCCTTCTCCCAGATGCTGCCTGCATCCCACCAAAGCTTCCGAGGAGACCACAGCCTGTAGGGGTAGAAAGAAGAGCCTGGGAAGACCCAGCTCAAGGTTGCTCTAAGCAAAAGAGAATATGAATGGAGAATTGTCTCGAATTAGAGGAGGATTGCAGGAATGTAACCCTTTGTATTCTAAAGATCTGACAGTGAATTGGTAGGTAGGTAGGACCTTGGCTAGTTGTTAATCAATACCCATTGGCCCTTTCTCTTTGCTGCATCCAGATTCCCTTCGACAGCCCCCTTGCCTCTGGGTGGGGCCCTGGAACGAGCCCTGACCAGTGGACCATGCGCAGAAGTGGCTCTGTCCTCTCTGGGCAGAAGAGGCCAAGAGCGTGCGTGCCTTCTCCAAGCTCCCTTCTTCCAGCGCCGGGGCTCGGAGGACCTGAGGAAGGTGACGCCACAACGTTGAAGGACCCTGAGTCCCTCACATCTGCAAAGAACAGAGTCTCCCACTCCAACCCTAGCCAGTAAATCGAGCAAGTAAGAAAACTTGAACCTGTATGGATGAAGAATGTCGCCTGCCCTATCAGTCAACAGAGTGTTGCAGCCATCAAGCCATCATCAGCCATGGCAGCCATCCCCGATGGTGCACCCGGAGGGGATTCAGGATGGAGAAAAGCAGGATGCTGGCTCTAGAGAGTTCAAATGCACATCAAAGGAAGGATTCCAATGAGCCCAGACTCCTGCCTCTTCCCATACACAGAAAAATGCTAAATTCATTGACTTGAGATGTCTGGCTTTTCTTTCATTAACAGTAATCTTTTGATGTTCCGACTACCTGGTTGTTTTGGGGTTTAACGTTTTGTTTTGTTTTGTTTTTGCAAAACTCCTATATGTCCTGGTTCCTCCCTTCCCTCTTCAGTGCAATCTCTCAGAGCGATCTGACACTGCCTCCCGGGCTTAAGTCCTCAGCAAGTCCACCAAAAAAAAGATGATTCTCAACTTTTAGTTGTGCATTTTTTTCAGTCAACACCTGCTAAGCCACTGAGATTTTAGGTTGTTTGTTAGTACAGCTACCATCAGTTATCCTGACTGACAAAATGACATAATCAGAATTACAAACAAAAATATCCATCATATATATATATATATATATATATATATATATATATATATATATATATATATATATATATATTTATAAACAACAAAATAACTGAATTAACTGTCCAAAAAAGGGAGCTGGTTAAATAAAGGATGGTACACGATACAGCCGTTAAGACACGTCTTTGAAATGATGCTAATGACACAGGGACACGATAAAAAGTGAACTTATTGTGTTTTATACTGCAGAGTAGTAACCAAAAAGTAATTGTAAAATAATTTAAGTACTTTGCTTAGAGTCTTTGAAGGGGATTTATGGATCACAGATTTTTTTTTTTTTAATTCTCCCTTTCCCGTCTTACCACAGCACTTGCTCCCACACTTCCTTCTTCAAATATTCGTGCACAAAATCCCCGCCACTAGCCTACTTACCTCTAGCCTCCCCTTCCTTTTTTCCCCAATACTGTACCCCCAAAACTAAAGGACAGTCCACCATGCAGAAAAGGAAGAATAGGTGGAAGGAGGGTAAGACTGCTAACAGTCATACATCAACAATGCTCACCCAGAACCTCTGGCAAAAGGAACTTCATTTTTCTACATCTTTCCAGAATCAGAATCTCTTGCTCACCTCTGGCCCAGGCTCAAAGGGAGCTCTTGTCGTCAGAGAAAAATTAAGGAGTTCTCCACTGCCTGTGAAAGTAACTGAGGATGCTTTCTGATACATTGCAGGCACGGAGAGAGAGCATGTTTAGCTTAGTCAAGGCCTCTTTTATGACATGGAAAGAAAAGAGGTCAAAGTTACATTAAAATGAAGAATCAAAGAGTTCTTTGATTTTTGAAAGAAATCATTAATTGCATGACTTTTGATCAGACTGCATGTCTTATCAAATCTGGAGCTCATACTTGCACGTGGATGAATAATACAAGAGTCCCCACAAGATCCCTCTTCCTCTGCAGCCCCATGTTTTTCTCCCTTTGGCTGGTGACAGTGGTTTTGTTCCTCTACGTGAGTTGGATGGGTTGGGAATGTGTCACTTTGAAAAGAAGATGCCCTAACACCTCTCCATAAAAAAGGCAGAGTTCTGGTTACCTCAGCCCTCCCATCCATTCTGGGCACCCACTCAGGGCTCCAAAATGATCTTGTTGGCTGGGCCTTCACAGTAGATAGGTGTGAATTAAATGACGAAGCTCTGGGCTGCGTCAGACAGAGGGGGCAAATCATAGTGTCTGATAGGACAGGTATTTTGCCCGTTTTTAAATTTCTACACGATGGGGGATCCTTTTCTAGGTTGACCCATCTGGAAGTTGCTTTCCCCCCCCCCCCTCCCCCGCCCCAGGTATCAAATTCAGCCTCAACAGAACATGGGCCCTCAGAGATGCCACAAACATAGAGACCCCAGAATGAGAAAAAGGAGAGCGCTGTAAACCTGGATCTCAAGGAGGACAGAAACAGGCATTTTGCAGACAGCATGAAAGGAAAGCACAGAAAATGACTCCACTTAAAACAGAATTTTGAAAACAAAAAACAAAAAAACAAAAAACAGAATTTTGAGCTACAACAGCTCCGGGGACTTGAATTCTCTCCAGTTAGTAAATACATAGTTTGCACCATCTTACCACAGAATAATCTGAGATAAGATGAGAGACAGGGTACTAAAGATCGACAAAACCTAGATTTTGAGTGAGGAGGACTCTGAAATGGGCAAGAATAGAGACATCTGCACTCAATACAAAAAGCTGAGAGTTTTGTCCACCCTTGTGAGGAAGGTATTAAGAACCTCAGTAAAGGGGCTTCCCTGGTGGCGCAGTGGTTGAGAATCTGCCTGCCAATGCAGGGGACACGGGTTCGAGCCCTGGTCTGGGAAGATCCTACATGCCGCGGAGCAACTGGGCCCGTGAGCCACAACTACTGAGCCTGAGCGTCTGGAGCCTCTGCTCCGCAACAAGAGAGGCCGCGATAGTGACAGGCCCGCGCACCGCGATGAAGAGTGGCCCCCACTCGCCGCAACTGGAGAAAGCCCTCACACAAAAACGAAGACCCAACACAGCCAAAAATAAACATAATAAATAAATAAAAATTTTTTACAAAACACCAAAAACATAAAATCTGGAAAAACGTTGAACACCTATATACGCCCTGCAGACTTTACATTTAGTATTTTGAAGAAAAAAAAACAAAACAAAGAACCTCAGTAAAAATGACTTCGAGTCTTCAATTACTTACTCCTTTTCTTAGTAAAAGTGGAGGGAGATAAACCACCTTAGTAATCGTTACGGATAATATCCGGACTATGGGTGTGTCACTGGCAATCTCAGAAAGTGGGTCTCTCTTGCCCTCCTGGGGCCCCTGGGGCTGTGCCAGCCCACCGGCACGCCCCATGTGGGGTGTCTGCTAGACTAGGGCATGGGTGGGGAGGCCCAGGTGTGAGGGGCCAGGTAGAGTACCTCTGCCTCCCCCCTGATCTCCTCCACAAAACTGCCCCTCCTCCTGAAGCCTGACCCCCAAGTCACACGTTCCTTATCATGACCTCACTGGGTAGTGATGACCTCACCGGCCTTCTAACAGTTTCCATGGCCGCGTAACTGCCAACGTGCTGCCCTGAGAAACTTCCCTGACAGTTCTCCACCAGATACCAATCTCTTTGGTTGTCTGAGTGAGAATGTGTGACTGGATCGTCTATATTAACTCAGACCTGTGCTCTGTTCCATGGGTGGGCAGTGCGGCAGGTACACCGAGACCGCCCGGAGGCATGGTGTCCACACAACCTCACCTGGCTGCCTCATGTTCCTGTGGGGTTTGCCCACTACGTATACCTGAGCGCGTTCCCAGCTGTAAGTAATACCAGTGACCTGGGACACCTTCAGGGACCCACAGTGCTCACTGCTGAGGACAAGTGAAAGGTCATCCCTGGACAAGTGTGCAGGATGGTCCTGATCTTTATAAATGTAGCTTCCCCTTTGGGCTACAGATGCTTCCATTCAGACCCTTTCCTGATTGGCCTCTTAGCAAAAGACAAGTGCATTTTTGTTGGCAAATGGTAAATGGAGCAGTTTGAGGAAGAGGGCCACTCTTGAAACACACCTTCAAACCCAGGCACCTCTGTGCTGTCATGGAGACATCTCTATCGGTGCCCTCACACACATCCCATCCTGAGCTGCTGAGTACTAGGGGAGAGGGTGGTGCCATATTGATGGGAAGACCGGAAGCACCAAGAGGGCTGTTGAAGTGCTAATGAGACTGGAGGGCTGAGGAGATGGTGTCCCAGGAGGCTGGGTTGATGTGAGCCTAGACTTGGTACCCAGAACGCGGTTCTCAGTCTCCTGATCACTCTGCCTCAGTACTTGGCCTTGTTCTAATCTACATAAAAGTATCAGAGGGCTAGAGTTCAGTGTGGTCGAAACAGGCAGTATAAATGGGGCCCAAGAGGGGTTGCCAAGGTGGGAGGGGTTCTTCACCAATTTATATTAGATTATTTTTTTCCAAAACTTGAAAGACATTTCCATTAAAGCCTCAGAAGTGACAGACTGCAAGAAATGTTTTCTCTGTTGTGGAAGGGAGAGATGGAGAGGCTCACGGTTGCAATGACTTTCGGGTTCTACTGTTTTCCCTGGAAACGGTGAAGAGACTTCCTCATGTGCTGCAGCCGTAGGCTCTAGGAATTGCTTTTGCAGCCAGTGTCCCTTCTCTAGGGACTCACAGAGGTGATGGGCCAAGGCTGTGTTTTGGATGTCAAGTCGATTAAAGGTCTTCAGCCAGAAACTGGGAGAGACATGAGAGAGGGAAATTCTGGCAGGAGACTGTACAGCAGAAGTGACTGATGAGTTCTGATTTTCTTTGCAGCAGCAGTTCCTTTGGCCACGCCAGCAAAGGTGCAAGCAGAGAAGCCAGTCCCTAGACATGCTGCCAAGAGAAAGCGCGTTCCGGAAGAGTCCGTGCTCCACAACAAGAGAAGCCACCGCAATGAGAAGCCTGTGCACAGCAACAAAGAGTAGCCCCCGCTCGCCGCAACTAGAGAAAGCCCATGCACAGCGACAAAGACCCAACACAGCCAAAAATAAATAAATAAATTTAGTTTTTTTAAAAAAAGAATATATTCATAAGGGTTGAAGGCATAAAACTGAAGGAGATAAACAGACTAAATAAATCAAGTTTCAAAAGATTCTTAAAGATTAGAGTCATTGGCTGAATTTAGCAAAGTAAAATGTAATAAAGAACAAACAATTTTAACACCTATTAATATATGCATGGTATATAACACTTCATGGGTTCCAAGGTGCTTTTATACACATTACATCATTTAACAACCCCCCCCAAAGTAACTATTATACCCTGTCTACTGAGGGTAGAGGAAACTGAGGGTTAGTGAGTTTTCCCAATACCACATTTCAGGGAGGGCCAAGAACAGAACATTAATCACCTTCTAATCATCTCTCTTGCAACTAGATCCAAAATTCCAAAGAGTACAAGTATGGAGGAAAAATGAGTGTAGAAAAACAACTGCCATCAGAAAAATTAATCAGGGCAAGTAAGAATAATGGGAGGAACAGCAATATTTCACCGAGGAAAATAAGATTTGGGGGCTGTCAAATATAGGCTCCCAATATCTAAAAAATCATCCTGCTGAAGGAGGATTACACTTGTTCAATACGGCCCAAGCTAATCTTAACCAGCAAATACGATAAGTAGCCAAATTCTGGTTCAAGGAAAGAGGGTCAAAACTGTCCAAGCCATTCATGCATCTTAATTGGACATATCTGACCATAAGCTGAATAAATCCATTTGCCAGACTTTGTAGGAAATTTTCATCAAACGAACAGCTGGGCTTTATCAAATGAGACTCTACATCTGCATCAGACATTGTTTCAAAATATACAAATAAACTTCTAGAGGAAGGTGGTTCTAATTTCACAATTATAAAATTAGGAATGAATTTAAAGTAAAACACAGGAAAAAGTCTTTCTCAATGAAGATAGATATGTAGGTACAGAGAAGGTTTTTTCTAGGCATTTTTATTATTCATAATCAAACAAAAGGAAACATATAAAGTATATAATAAGCACCCATGTACCAGCAAATTAAACAGAAGTAAATCTGCCTCCAGGTATTTTAAATATATTTCAAATATAAATATGTATCTATATGTTATGAAGTATGTTAAATTACACACAAACGCATTACCCATCGTAAGAATGAGAATTACCTGAACTACTTAAGATACTCATATATTCTTCCTTATCCCAACCCTCTTCCCTTCCCTACCTCCAGAAGAAATAACTTTGCTGAATTTTTATCCTAAATATTCCCTTGCCCTAAAACGAAAAGAATAATATATTCCACTGTGTGACTATACCATAACTTACTAACTCAATCATTCTGTCAGTAAACATTTGCAAAGTATTTCCTCAGTTCTGTTTTGGTTTTTTCCTTAATCCAAACAAGGTTACTATGAGCATTCTTACATACATCCTGGAGTTCATCTACAGTATATGTATCTGGCAGGGTACCCTTATGTTTAGTAAGTGCTTTCCAAAATAGTTGTACCTATTTAAAAACCCAACAGCACTGTGTGAGAAATTCAGTTGCCACATTTACCAACACCTGATACTGTCAGACTTCTTAATTTTTGCGAACACAGCTTACAATGCTAAGTATAAAATGGTTTCTTAATCTGGTCTTATTTTACATTCCACTGATTACAGTGAGGGTACATAACTTTTCATATTTATTTGCCATGTATATTTCCTCTTATATAAATTTTATTAACACATACACAGGTTGTACGAAAACATGCATCCTGACCTAAGATACGGGTGCATGCATAAACACCAAAGCAAGCGTTTATTTCTGCGAGAGAATGGAGGGGAATACTCTCAAGAAAAGATATGCCAAAGAACTTTGACTCTGTTTGAAATTTTACTTCCCAAGTTGAGTAATTACCATTACTTATTATGTTATTCTCTATGCTTTTTGAATCTCACAAATAATTAAATTATAAAATGTAAAAAGATAATATAAATGCATGGTCAACAAGCAAGCACCCAGTGGACTTCCCTGGCTGTCCAGTGGTTAAGACTATACTTTCCAATGCAGGAGGTACAGGTTCAATCCCTGGTCAGGAAGCTAAAATCCCACATGCCTCGCAGCCAAAAAACCAAAACATCAAACAGAAGCAATACTGTAACAAATTCAATAAAGACTTTAAAAATGGTCCACATCCAAAAAAAAAAAAAAAAAATCTTAAATAAAAAGGTACACTTTAAAAAAATACAAACAAGCAAGCAGCCAGGACCACTCTTGAAAAAGTGTTCAAAGGAGTTCTTGGGGAACCAAGAATTAAATGAAATGTAAATCTTGGGAACAGGTAAGCCATGGTGCTACAAACAGTGGTAAACATTAAATTCACTTAAACACAGAAATAAAGGCTAAACAATATGAATCATGATTACAGAAAAGACTTTTTCCCCTTCGAAAAGCAACACAATGTAAATATGAAAAGCACTGTGGACTCAGCAAAAGACAACAAAGCTTACCAACAAAAATCAGGAAGGGGGATTATAAACAAACTAAGTATTTTTCATAAAAAGCAGTCAAAGAAACAGAGGCAGATAAATGGAACAGACCAGAAACAGGCCCAGATTTAAACGACAATTTATTTTTGGCGTTTCAAATCAGGAGGAAAAAGGTAGATTATTTAATAAATATTATAATGATGACTGGCCACATAGAAAAAGAAAAAGCTGAATCATTAAAGCCAATATATAAATTTTATAAAACAATTTTTAGGTATAAAGAAAAAAGAAACTTTAAATGTACCAGAAGAAAGCATGCGTGAATGACTTAATAACCTTGGTGGGCATAAGGACTTTCTGAGCATGACTGAAAATTGAGAGGACACAGAGGAAAGGACAACTAAATTTGACACATAAATTCTAAAACAAATACCATAAAGGAAGTAAAAAAGAAAATGACAAACAAGAAAATATATTTGCAAAACATGAGGAAAGAGGCCAATTCACTTACTAGGGAACCCCTATAAATCAATAAGGGAAAAAAAATAAACCATCTAACAGAAAAATGTAGAAACGACATGAATATGTAGCTTCAAAACGAAGAAAACCCTATGAAAAAATGCTCAACATGCACTCAAATTTAAATAAATATTAAGCAAGAAAGTAGATATTTTTGGAACTTCCCTGGTGGCGCAGTGGTTAAGAATCCACCTGCCAATGCAGGGGACATGGGTTCGATCCCTGGTCGGGGGAATAAGATCCCACATGCCACGGGGCAACTAAGCCCACGTGCCTCAACTAGAGAGCCCGTGTGCTGCAAACTACAGAGCCCATGCGCTCTGGAGCCCATGCGCCACAACTAGGGAGAGAAAACCCACATGCCACAACTAGAGAGAAGCCCGCGCGCCGCAACGAAAAGCTTGTGCGCCGCAACGAAAGATCCCATGTGCTGCAACTAAGACCTGACGCAGTCAAAAACAAACGAACAAACAAAAAGCAATATAGGGGAAGTTTCCACAAGCTAAACATAGTCTAACCATATATCCAGCCATCATGCTCCTAGGTATTTACCCAAATGAGTTAAAAACTTGTGCCCACACAAAAACCTGTATGGGAATGTTTATAGCAGCTTTATTCAGAATTGATAAAAATTGGAAGCAACCAAGATGTCCTTCTGCAGGTAATTACATAAACAAACTATAGTACATCAGACAGCAGAATATTATTCAGCGATAAAAAGAAGTGAGTTATTAAGCCATGAAATGAAATGGAGGAATTTTAAATGCATATAGTAAGTAAAAGAAACAAGTCCTGGAAAGGGTGCATACTGTATGATTCCAAATACATGACATTCTGGAAAAGGCAAAACTGTAAACAGTAAAAACATCCGTGGTAGCGAGCTGGGAGAGCGATGAATAGGTAGAACACGGAGATCTTTAGGCCAGTGAAGATACTCTGTATGACGCTGTAATGGTGGATTCATGTCATTATACATTCAGCAAAACCCACAGAACTGTACAAGACAAAGAGTGAAACCTACTGTAAGCTACAGACTTTAGTTAATAATAATGTACCAATATCGGTTCATCAATTTTAACACATGTACCACACCAATGCAAGATGTTAATAACGGGAAACTGTGGGCAGGGAGTAAATGGGAAAATGCCCTAAAAATAAAGTCTGTTAATTTAACAACAACAAAAAGAAAGCAATAGGGGGTATCTCAAAGGCATAGGGAAGGGAAGAGCCCGGCGGAAGGTGCTCGGCTGGGGGTTGTAGTTAAGGTGGGACAAAACCAGGTGACAAGCAAGGAGGAAGGGGGAAGGGCCGCACCACAGCAAACACAGCACTCGTGTGGCCAGGGCGGGGCTGCTGACCCCGTGCTCCTCTTGGGGAGCTCACAGCGAGCCATTTGTTTGTGTTCTCCGCACTCACGCATTCTCCAAGTCTTGGGAACTGGAACATTTCTCTCTCCCGGCTCAGAAATGATCAGTGGAAAAGGAACCAAAACAAGTACCTCATTATGTGTCAAGATTACTCTGGGAAAACTGTGGGCTGTTGACTGAACTGCTTCTCTTAATCGGCTGGTGCTCTAGCTTTAAAAGTTCCCAGGAGACAACCTGAAATCCAGAATCTTCTCAAAATAGAAAAGAGTGGGGGAAATTCTGAATACATCACCAAACAGTAAGAGCCTCAAGCCTTTGGAAAGAGCCCAAAGGCCAAAAGCAAGACCTGCAGAGCTCTGTCCACACTGGTGGGTAACCTGGTGATTATCTAACAAATTCAGCATGTGTCTACCAGAGTTCCAGAAGAGTGAGAAACCTTGGGATTCGTCTGAGTTAGAACAATCTTTGATTACAGCTGAGTCACCTCTGTGTTCTTAATACAAGTAAGACCTGGGGTCTTTTCACTGTGTCTATTCATGTGATAAATGTCGCCCTCCAGTGTGAAATGGAAGGACGCCCTTGTTCTGTGGGGAAGACAACTGTGGAAGAAGGAGCTATGAGTACGGAGAGAGCCACCTAGAATGCCCCCTCCAAACCCGTCGGCAGAAGGCCTCTTCCTGGGGGCCTCTAACAGATCCTGAATGCTGCAGAAACCCCAGAGGCTTGGGATCCGGGACCTTCCAGGAACTCAAGATCTCTCTTGCTGAGGTCCTTTCCATCATCACATGGACCAAAGTCTTCACCAAAGCCTTTGTGCTTCTCACCGTCTTCCTTACCAGGAAGCTCCACACGCCAGCCAACTATCTCACTGGCTCCCTGGCCAAGACCAATCTCTTGGCTTTCATCTTGGTCATAGCCATCTGCATCACATATACCATCACCCACACCTGGAACTTTGGCCAAATCCTATGTGACATCTGGCTGTCTTCTGGAATCACGTGCTGTGTGCATCTCTGCATCACTGCTGTGGACGTGTACCGGCCATCACCAACATCCTGTAGTACAACAAACGCCAGATATGCGGCCTCCACAGTCACCACTGTCTGGGCCATTTCATCTCCACCCTGGCGCTCTTCTCCCAGATCTCCTACATGATCTACTCCACAGATGGTGCCTTCTACAGCCTGTCCGTGCGGCTCATCACCTTTCACACGGCCTCCGGAAGCCACCATATCACCACAGCCCAGCTCATCAGAGTTCACTCTGCTCCCTCAACCCCCAGTCTCGCACTCAGCCAGCTCCCCTCTGTCAACCACCTGAAAATCAAGCTTGCTCATAGAATCCTGGAGCAAGGGGATGTTTGCACCTCAAGAAAGGAAAGCCATAATACAAATAACTATAGCTCTCTTGAGAACCTTTAACTGCCTCTAAACTTACTGTGTTTTCTGGTTTATTTTATGTGGATCCAAAAATTAAAGCTATTTCTATTTTATCAGCAAACAATGGTCCAGGAAACACATCACGAACGTTGAGTCTAATGATGTTAGTGCAGCAACTTCTACAACAAAATAAGTAGGCAGAAAGCACTGAAGGCTCTAAGCACTGAAAATGACAGGTATAGAGGCATTATCTTAAAAGAAGCAATAATAATCTAAACCAGTTTGGAAAGTACCTGTGCTACCTATTTGATAACTGTTTTAAGACAAATCAAAGTCTATAACATGACAAATTAGTGAGGCAGCTAGTGTACTAAAAAGAGCACAATTACCGGCCCTCTAGAGCCTACTCCACTGGCCCTCCACGGCGAAAGGCAAAGAGACTAGACAAAGCATAATACATGTCATATTTGTATGATGTCCTGTAGTGTCAAAAAGCTTCAACACATACTACTAATTCTCCCAACAGGAAAGTTGTTGTCATGGGAAAAGCTGCATTTTGGAATAAGACCAACCTTGTGACAAAACCTGAAGCTACCACTTTTTTAGCTAAACAAATTTGTACAAATTTGAACCTCCCTTATGATGTAATATGTCTCGGACTTTGTTGGTTTGGGGCTTGTTTTTGTTTTGGGGGCGGGAAAGGGGAGCATGGGAGAATGGATACCAAGGTATAAAAGTGTTTTATTAGTGAGTACTGAAATAACTTAATGGATTGGGACTTAACATTTTTCTATTTCCTTTAAGAAATGGGAGAAGATAGTTCAGAGTATATTTTGTGAAAATTTTGTTTTAGCTGTACCTCTAAGCATGTATACTATACGTTGACACAGATGAATGTAACATATATTTCTTATTATGTGTCATGGCCTAAAAATTTAGCCACTGATTATAACAGAGCAATCAAGATCTAAAATCCACTACCAAAAAGTTGCAAGGATTAAACAAGATTACAGATATAAAGTGGCTAACATAAGTGCTGCCACTCTATTTTTACAAACTATGATTATTCCAGGATAATGAGGCATTATTTCTAACTTCAAACCCCTGTTCACAGTTATTAAAAACTTTTTTTAATGTTTATCTAGTTAAAAATAAAACGTGCATTAGTTTGAAACAACCTTTGGGTTCTAACCAATGTACTTGTGACTTGGCAAAATCCACCAACATTACAAATGCATATCCTTGCACCCAGCAATTCTACTTTAAGTAATTTACCTAGAAATATACTTCACATATGAATAAACTAAATATGCACATTTTTAAAATGCAGCATCATTTTACATAACAGCAGAAACTTTAAGCAGACTGTCCATCAGTGGAAACCTTGTAATAAACCGTAGCACATCCACACAGGTGCTGTTGGTAACAATGAAGAAGCCCCGGAAGAAGTTTCAAAATATATTAATGGGGAAAAAAGGAAAGGAAAGGAAAGGGAAATAAAGGAATGGTAACATTTGTGTTTAGAGAAACATTTTTGCTTTATATGGATTATGCATAAAATGTTTATGGAAGAACACAGAAAGAGGTAAACAGAAAAAAAGAGAATACGTATTTGCCTGTGTATATGTAAACTGTGCCTGGAAGCGTATACAAGAAACGGGTAAGGGGAAGGGAGCAGTTGGGGGTAAGGTGAGAAGAACATATGTATAAAAATGTAAAGCAAAGTAGCATCCACTAACAAGATACCACAGTCACCCATCTAGAGTGATCAAATTTTTATGTCTACTCATTGAAAGCAAATGAAAACCAAATTAACAGAGGACAAATATTGAACATGGTCCTCTGTACACAAAAGAAAAGCTGAATTTGAGGTTTAGTGAAGAGAGTTTTATTCCTGGGCTATTGTTAGAGGTTAAAAATAAACTGGGACAATGTCAAATATTTCTGATCTATCCCCTCGGTGGAGAAGAACAATAAATACCAGTGTCTACTGTAACTATTATCTCAAAGGTACCCTTTAATTTAGCTAAAAGGGGGAGGGGAAGACAATTATTAGTACTTCCCTTATTTATTACAGTGTTAGCCTCTTTCCAGTTATGATTAAGGTAAAATAGGAAAGAAAGTCTTCCTTTCCTTGACATATGTAGATTAGATGTCATTATAGTAGCATGTGTTTCTATTCAAAATTGCAGTCTTGCAAGAATCCCGGCCCACGTGCTAGTGCTAATTCATGGCCCTACAGTTGCCATACAAGACAGAAGATTAGGAGAGGTAGAAGAATGCCAATGCAAATACTCTGGCAATTTACAAGGCACTTTTCAGAGACAGTAGCATGGAAAATACTACTGAAGATACCAAACAGTGTTTACTTCGAAAGTTTAAAAACTGAATATACAGAACAGTTTTCACAATCTACCTCCTGCAGCAATGGTTTCAATTACGACCTGCAAAAATATAAACAGAGGAATGAGAGAGAAACTCTGATAGCACTTAGGTACAACTCAGTGGTAGGAATGAGGACGTGGGTCTGATGCGGGACCCTGGGCTCAGAACACCTGCACCTCACCTTCTTCTGAAGGACATTAACTTTCCGCTCCTTCACATCCAGCATGTCCTTGAGGTCATGGATCTCCCCAGCTTGTGTCCCCTTCTCCTCAGCCATGTCCTGGATTTGTTTTGTCTTCTTATTCAGCATGGTTTCCTTCTCTTCCAAACGCAACCGCAGAGCATCCACCTAAGAATATAACATTTTTACAAATGATTACTTGAAAAGAAAGGAACGTAATTCCTTCCAAATAGATGTGTACAGTTGCCTAAATGATACTTTTAGAGTAAACTTTCATTAGAATCAAATAAAATACCACTCTAAATACAACTGTGACTATTTAGAAATGAAACCCTAAAATTTTGTGAGCACTTCCATGATAAAATAACATTTACATCCGTTAAATTACGGTGTCATCAAAATAAACAGACCTGAATAAAGGGGACAAAATTGGAGAATTTATATAAAGGGGTTGAGTTGAGCTTTGCTACTTCTATAAAAGTGGTATAATCTATTATGTTTCTCAAATTTAGAATCATTTGGAGGATTTAAACAGAATGCCAGGCCAAGCCACCAGTTTCTAATTCGGCAGGGTTGGGGCTCAAGAATCAATATTTCTAACAAGTTCCCAAGTGATGCTACACTGCTTTAGAAAATCTAAAAGTAGAAAGAAAACCGTAAGCGTCACCAAACATGACACTTGCTGTATCAGAGAATACAATCTAGCTGCAGCTGACAATCCCATAATGCACTTAGAGATCTGTAAGGCAAAGCAAGTTCTACTTTCAGATCTCAAGACTAGTCAGCTAAAGCTTGGTATCCAGCTACCTTTATCACCAAAGTTTCATACCATCCATTAGATATAACTTTAAAATAATTAGAAATCTAATATAAGTACTTATGTTTTCTTCCAGTTTTGAGATACAACTGACATACGGCACTGTGTAAGTTGAAAGTGTACAGCATCATTATTTGACTTCCATGCGTCATGAAGTGATTATCACAGTAAGTTTTATGAACATCCATTGTCTCATACAGATACAAAATTAAAGAAATAGAAAACAACCTTTTCCTCATGACGAGAACTCTTAGGATCTTCTCCCTTAATGACTTTCACATACAACACACAGCCGTGCTGATTATCTTTATCCTGTTGTGCACCGCACCCCAGTACTTATTTACCTGATATCTGGACGTTTGTACCTTTTGACTGTCTTCATCCAATCTCCCCTCCCCTGATTCCTCACCTCTGGTAACCACATATCTGGTCTCTTGTTCTGTTTGGTTTTCAAGTATAACTGACCTACAGCCCTATGTTACTTCCTGAAACACAGCAGTGTAAGTTGATTTTACTATACATTTCAAAAAGTCTATTACAATACGTCACCACACAATAATATTCCATAGTTACTGACTGTATTCCCCACACTGTACATTTCATCCCCTTGACTCATTTATTTTTGTAACTGGAAGTTTGTCCCTCTTAATCTCCCTCACCTATTTCTTTCCTCTCCCCATCCTCCTCTCCTCTGGCAACTACCTGTTTGTTCTCTATATCTATAATTCTGTTTCAGTTTTGCTATGTTTGTTCACTGGCTTTTTAAGATCCCACATAGACGCGAAATCACACAGTATTTGGCTTTCTCTGTCTGGCTTACTTCACTTATTAGCATAATGTCCTCAAGGCCCATCCATGTTGTCACAAACAGTAGGATTTCCTTCTTTCTCATGGATGAATAATAATATACACATACACAGACAACATCTTCTTTATCCATTCATCCACTGATGGACACTTAGGTTGCTTCCATTATCTTGCTTCATTAATGCTGTAATGAACATAGGGGTGTATGTATCTCTTATAATTAGTGTTTTTGTTTTCTTCAGATAAATACCCCAGAGTGAACTGCTGGATCATACAGCAGTTCTACTTTTAATTTTTTGAGGAATCTCCATACTGTTTTCCATAGTGGCTGCACCAACTTACATTCCTACCAACAGTGCACAAGGATTCCCTTTTCTCCACAGACCACAGACTCACCAGCACTTGTTATTTGCTGGCTTTTGGATAATAGCCACTCTGACAGGTGTGAGGTGATATCTCATTGTAGTTTTGATTTGCATTTCCCTGATGATTAGTGATGTTGAGCATCTTTTCACGTGCCTGGTGGCCATCTGTATGTCTTCTTTGGAAAAATGTCTACTCAGATCCTCTGCCCATTTTTTAATCAAGTTTTTTTTTTTTTTGATGTTGAATTGTATGAGTTCTTTGTATATTTTGGACCCCTTATTGAATACATTATCTGCAAATATCTTCTCCAATTCAGTAGGCGGTCTTTTTGTTTTGTTAATAGTTTCCTTTGCTGTGCAAAAACTATGTAGTTTGATGTGGTCCCACTTGTTTAGTTTTGCCTGTTTCCCTTGCCTGAGGAGACATATCCAAAAAAAATTACTAAGACCGATATTGAAGAGGGTACTGCCTATGTTTTCTTCTAGAAGTTTTATGGTTTCAGGTCTCACATTTAAGTCTTTAATCCATTTTGGTTCTTTGGTTATTTTCTTAAATTAATTTATTTATTTTTGACTGCGTTGGGTCTTTGTTGCTGCACGCGGGCTTTCTCTAGTTGCGGCGAGCGGGGGCTACTCTTTGTTGTGGTGCGCGGGCTTCTCATTGTGGCAGCTTCTCTTGTTGTGGAGCACGCACTCTAGGCACACGGGCTTCAGCAGTTGTGGCACGCGGGCTCTAGAGCGCAGGCTCAGTAGTTGTGGCACACAGGCTTAGTTGCTCCGTGGCATGTGGATCTTCCTGGACCAGGGCTCAAACCTGTGTCCCCTGCATTGGCAGGAGGATTCTTAACCACTGTGCCACTAAGGACGTCCTTTTAATCCATTTTGAACTTGTTTTTGTGCATGGTGTGAGAGAGCAGTCCAGTTTCATTATTTTTCATGTAGCTGCCCAGTTTTCCCAACACCGTTTGTTGAAGAAGCTGTCTTTCCCCCACTGTATATTCTTGGCCCTTTGTCATAGATTAATTGCCCATATAAATGTGGATGCATTTCTGGGCTCTCTATTATGTGCCATTGATCCATGTATCCATTTTTGTGCCAGTACCACACTGTTTTGAATACTGTAGCTTTATAATATAGTTTGAAATCAGGGAGCATGATACCTCCAGCTTTGTTCTTCTTTCTCAAGACTGTTTTGGCTATTTAGGGTCTTTTGTGTTTCCATACAAACTTTAGAATTATTCTAGTTCTATGAAGAATGCCATTGGCATTTTGTACTTAGTTTAAAATCTATTCACAGCAAATTTCATTAAACATACTCACACACCAAATTCTTTTGTTTTTTTACTTTCCCACTAAGGATTTATAATTCAGCAAATAGTTACACATTTGATTACAGAAAAACAGGGAAGTGGGTTTCTTTCTGTTCAACAAAAATAGAACATGAGTCACACATGCAAGCCACTTCTGAAATTTTTAATTTTCTAGCAGCCACATTAAAAAGTGATAAGGGAACAGGTAAAATTAATTTTAAGAATATATTTTATTTCATCTAATATATATACACATTATTGTCATTTCAAACCTGTAGTCTATATAAAAAAACTATTAACAAGCTATTTAACGTTTCTGTTTTGTACTTTGGTCTTCAGAGCCCAATGCATATTGTAATTGACACTTATGTCACATCTCAATTTGGACTTGCCATGTTTCAAGTGCTCAATAGCCACATGTGGCTGGTGGCTACACACTGACAGTGCACATCTAAGATAACAAGTACGTTTCTACAGAACATCTTTAATCTTGAACTTGTCCTATATTATTTTTCCTGTCTGAATGTAGAATAACCCACAAAGAAAAAATAGATCAGACTTCCCTGGTGGCGCAGTGGTTAAGAATCCGCCTGCCAATGCAGGGGACAGGGGTTCGAGCCCTGGTCCAGGAAGATCCCACATGCCGCGGAGCAACTAAGCCCGTGCGCCACAACTACTGAGCCTGCGCTCTAGAGCCCGCAAGCCACAGCTACTGAGCCCGTGTGCCACAACTACTGAAGCCTGTGTGCTTAGAGCCCGTGCTCTGCAACAAGAAGCCACTGCAATGAGAAACCTAATTTTTTAAAAAAATAGGTAATATGGGTAATGACTCACAGAGAGAATACCAAAACATCAGGAAATATTATTATTACCTTATATCACAACTATATTATTACATCAATAACATATTGAAACTATATTATATCAAAACAATAAGGTATCTGAGAACCAGTACTGTATGCTTAGTGGCACTTACTGCTCAATAAGTATTGTGGAAAATTTCCTAGGAGACCAGTCTCATTTGAGACTGATATAGATAAGCCATCATGTACTTACAAATTATGTGGGACCACGCTGGAGAGGAAAAACATGTAAATAAACAACATTCCACTCTGCTAAACTCTATTTCTCTCAACCACTTCAATGCCACCAGTCTCACCAAGCCAGAAATAGGGGAAGCCGTCTTTTCAGGTCCCATTTATAATTTGTCAGCACAAGTTCCACTGCCCCCTCAATAAACACTCTTGCACCTGGAATTTTCCTCTATTCTACTTTAATTAATGATACAGGGTAAACCTTATTATATTCTGGAAAGGTCCACCTAAGAACTTTCAAACTCTGAAAATCTTATTTCTGAAACACGGTTCTTTCCTTTCTTCTACACCTACTAAATCTACTCTTTGTCCATAGTATAACCTCTGACCTATCATCCCTAACTTTTTGTTATTCACCTCCATTCTGGTTTTATTTGTTTTTCTCCCAGCCTGAGCAATCATTTCAAATACAGCCTCACATCATCTTTTTTTTTCCAGTCAGGTTTATTTTTACAAACCTTTAGTTCTGTATTAAACAGTTTTCTCCATTCTACCCTCAGACTTCTGAGCCTTCCTGCACATGGTCATGTATATGCTTGCCAAGCACATACACAGTATATCAAAAGTCCTCAGAATTCTATTCTCAAGCATCGTATTTTCTTCCCTTGTATTTTCCCTGTGGAAAATTTCAATTTCCCATGGTAACCGGCAAAACCGGTACTTTGAGAAGAAAGCAGACCCAAGATCTCAAAGCTAAAAAGAAGTGATGGAGCATGGATTTAAGATTAAATGGTCTGTCTTCAGATCCTAAGCTCTTAACCACTAATTCTGTAAGATTTCATATATGTAAAATTCTAGAAAATGCAAACTAATTACAGTAACAGAAAGCAGACCGAGGGTTGCCTGGATATGAGGGAGGAAGTGGGGAGGAGAGAAGAATATCAGGGAGAGGCAGAAGAAAGGGGTTACAAAGAGGTACAAGAAAACCTTGGGGACAGGTGTTCTTTATCTTGACCGTGCCATTGGTTTCAGAGGTGTATGTGCCGAAACTTACCAAACTGTACATTTTGAATATATGCAGTTTATTTGATGTCAATAAATTTGATTTTTTTAAATAAGCAAAATGAGAAAGCATGGTATTAGAACAGGAATAAACCAACAGACGTTTGCCACAGAAATGCAAGCCCAGACACACACACTCACACCATTTAGTGACCCACACACATATAAACAGAGGTGACACTGTAATCAGTGAGGAAAGGACAGAGTATCTGATAAACTGTTTTTAGACAACTGGCTACCCATACTGAGGGAGGGGGAAAGAACCCTGACTCATATCATACACAAAAATGAATTCTAGATGAATTAAAGCTTTATATATAGAAAGCAAATCTTTAAAACTTTTAGAAAGAAAGATACTGTTTAAGTATCTTTTAAGACAGGGCAGCATGGAAGGATTTTTTTTTTTTAAAGACCCAGAAAGGATACATCGTAAAGAAGAAATACTGGTAAAGCCAACTACGTTAAAATTCAAAACTCCTACACGTCATTTACCATCTTAAAATGTTTTAGTATTTTACCTATATTTTAAGTGCCTGAAATAGTTCTTAGTACACATACTACTAAGGAAAATAGAGGCATATTTATACTAACTTTTTTTAAAAAATTTATTTTATTTTATTTATTTTTATTTTTGGCTGTGTTGGGTCTTCGCTGCTGTGCACGGGCTTTCTCTAGTTACAGCGAGCAGGGGCTACTCTTCATCGCAGTGTGTGGGCTTTTCATTGTAGTGGCTTCTCTTGTGGCAGAGCGTGGGCTCCAGGCACACGGGATTCAGCAGTTTTGGCACGCAGGCTCAGGAGCTGTGGCTCGTGAGCTCTAGAGCGCAGGCTCAGCAGTTGTGGCGCACAGACTTTGTTGCTCCACGGCATGTGGGATCTTCCTGGACCAGGGATCGAACCCGTGTCCCCTGTATTGGCAGGCGGATTCTTAACCACTGCGCCACCAGGGAAGTCCCTACACTAGCTTTTGAAAATGTTGATATTTTGTGAACTGGTCAAAATAAATATGATGCAATACTGAACTTCAAGTTTCAAAATGTATGACCATTTACAATCACTCCAAAAAAATTAAATACCTAGGTCTAAATCTAACAAAACATGTATAGGCTCTGTATGCTGAAAATTACAAACGGCTAATGAAAGCAACTGAAGAAGACCTAAATGAGTTCTTCCCATGAATAGTATATGAAATGGAAACTTGACATGTGTAAAGATAGCCAATCTACTTAAATTTTTCCTCAAAGATGAGGAAAACGAAAGGATTACTCAGCAGTGACCAAAAACAAAAAAAGTGTTTTACTGACAAACAGTAGAACTACAATAAGCCAAGCCCAGCGAATCCAAAAGATGTTACATTACAAATTTCCAGTTTTGGTGCCTGAATTCAGCACTAGAGAGCTCAGAGCAAGAATTAAAATCCAATGCAGAACAAAGATGGAATACATGATCACCACTGAGTTCTCCAATGGTCCTTTCTAAAGTGCAAGGTGACAAAATTCCTTAAGTTACCCCCAGTTTTCCTTCATCTACCTATTAAAATCAGAAACACTCCACTATGCAAAGAAGGAAAAAAGGTCCAGAAGGGAAATGTCAGAACAGACTGAATATTTATTCAATAGGGAGAAAAGAACTGCCACCACAGAGCGAAGATTCTTGTGAATAGGAAATTCAACGACCAGGCTGTCGAGATGCCAGAAGAACTCACTGACCCTGATCCACCTGGCGTTTGTTGAGGCTCAGCTCCAGCCGGCCTACGTGGCTACTAGTCCCATCTGACAGCATCAGATGTGGCTCCTATTAGTGAACCCACTGCAGGGCATCCATCAGCCAGGGCGAGTCAAGAGGGAGCTCCTTGAACCCTCTGACCCGCTGCACAGTTAAAGAGGTCAAAGTCTTAGAAAGTACACATGCCAGAAATCTAAAAATAAATAAATCTCATGCCAAGTCATTTCTACCTCATTCCTACATTCTAGTTTGTATTCTGTATACTATATATTCCACTTCTAATTTGTATTCTATATATCCCAATAACCACAAGCAAAAGAACAAAGCAACTCACCTTAAAAACATTTTACCCAATACCCTTGAAATACACTATTAAATTCTTATTGCAGAAGTCAAAAGCCCAGACATTTAAACCTGTAGATAAGCTTGAACTGCCTTGTCTCTCAGTTCTTCTCAGCATTAATTTCAGAAAAATGAAAGGCTTTCCATCTGTGGGTCAGGAATCAGAATACAGCAGGAAAACGTCCCTCATCACTTCTAAGTGTTTCTCATTCTGATGGGACCAATGTCTCAGGATAGTAACTGTGAGGCCTCATATTGCTGCTTCTTTACCAAAAGTACCCAGATGCCCCAGCTGCACTTTTACGTTAGATCCCTGACTCTGCTAAGTGACCTGGAAATGGGCCTGCACTAACCACTCATAAATACCCGCATGCCAATTTGAGGGAATGTCAGGTATGAGACCCACAAGAATTGGTGACTGAAAAAGGTAAAGAATGAAAACTCCTGTTATAAACATACAAACCTTTGGTGTTACTGCAGTGGGAAATGCAGGTTTTCATATTAAAAATATTTCATATCACAAATATTAGCCACAGAAACTACCCAAGCCCACAGTCTAATTACTAAGTGATCTTTTCAATTCAAATCACCTGTGTACACTTTTTCTTGATCTGCTTTTTCATGCAATGCAGAATTTAAATGGGCTAGTCTGGAGAGCTGAGATAAAAATAACCACAAAAACCACTTTGCTACTACTAGATTAATTGTTCTGAATTCTACACTGATCTTTTGGTTTGGTGTGAACTAAATTCAGAGTATAATTTTGCGTGAGGTCCGTATTTTGCAAACCACAAAAAACATATTCAGGAAAACCCCTCACAGACTAGCAGGACACACAGTCATCACCCTAACACCATTCTTGGCAGGAGGAATAAGACCTTTTTTACTCACATCAACTGAGCTGGAGGAACAGCATCTAACCAGCTTGCCAAGCATCAAGGTCTGTGGCAAACAGGTTATGCCAACTTCAACAAAATCAGAAGGTTTTTCCTCCACAAGACTTTCTCTACCAAAGGACATGAACAGAAAAATAGCTATCTTGCTGTTTTGGCCTTTTATTTCTGACCACAAAAGTATTAATTATCTCAACCCATCTTAACCTTCTTTTGTTTTACATCAATAAACAGATCTACCTAAGAGCACATTAGCACTAGTAACTGCATGCCAGTGACAATGGCATGTTTCCTATAATTCCTCTTTTGCAATTATATGACTCACTGCCTTTCTAACTCTCTGACCACACCTTTTCAGTTTTCTTCACTGGATCCTCTGTCATTTCCCCCTCTTTACATCTCACTCGATACAACCTTCCTCTGGAGAAACCAATTCATCCCTAAGGCTTTAGCCACTACCCCCATAATGACAGCTTCCTAATATTTATTCCTAGCCTATTCCTAGCCCCAACCAGTTCTAAAAACCTGAGATTCTAACAAAAGTTTCTGCTTTCACTGAATATTTAGTTTAGAATGAGCTTTTTTTGTTTTAATCTTTTCTTTTAAAGGACCATTAAAGATCACCTAATGTGGTCACACATAAATGTAAGTTAAATCTGAGTACTGTCTACTATATTATTTTCTGCATTTTTCCTGTATTTCATAAATTTTTTTTTAAATTTATGTATTTATTTATTTGGCTGTGTTGGGTCTTTGTTGTTGAGCGTGGGCTTTTTTTTAGTTGCGGCGAGCGGGGGCTACTCTTAGTTGCGGTACGCGGGCTTCTCATTGCGGTGGATTCTCTTGTTGCGGAGCACGGGCTCTAGGCGCGTGGGCTTCAGTAGTTGTGGCACATGGGCTCAGTAGCTGTGGCTCACGGGCTCTAGAGTGCAGGCTCAGTAGTTGTGGCGCACGGGCTTAGTTGCTCTGCGGCATGTGGGATCTTCCTGGACCAGGGCTCGAACCCGTGTCCCCTGCTTTGGCAGGCGGATTCTTAACCACTGCGCCACCAGGGAAGTCCCCATAAACTTTTAAAAAGGTAAATAATCTAAACTACTCCTAATTTTAAAGCTGAGGAAATCAAAGCCGAAACTAAGTGACTTGCCGAAGATCACTAAGTATAATTTCCTATCACCACATCTCCCACTGTTCCCATCTAGAAAGGAGGATGACTGAAGGGCATTGGGTCATGAGGCTGAGAGTGTACACAAGCAGACCTTTTTAAAAGGCTATTTCAACTGCACTGAGTTCTGTCTGACATCCCAACAAAAGGTTGAAGAGCTCAGAGAAACTTGCAAAAGGCCACAGGCAGAGATGTGTCATTCAACACTGCACAGTTTATCTGTACAAAGGTGGGGAGAGGGCTACAAAGTTATCATCTAAAAAAACCAGTGGTGATATTTTAAACCCACTGATATTTAATATTCACCTCCAAATTCAGATGAGAACTTCATAATTTAAAAAATCTATTCTAGCCACATTAAACATCTATTCTAACCTTAGGAAGTTGGTATTATTATTATTCTCAGTGACAGATGAGAAAATGGAGGATTACAGAGGTAAAATAACTCATCCAAGGTCACATAACTAATAAATGTAGAAGGCTATTTCAAGCCTAGGTCTGACTCCAAAGCCCATGCTTTGACCACAGTGCTACTAAATCCAGACCACCTCTGTGAAGGTCAACCAATTAAAGGAGATGTTCATAAAACTGGAGCAATTCCATAGATACTATACACTGCCCAACACAAAAGGACCTCATTCCATGGACCCTGAACAGGAAAAACACCAGGTCTTTTCCCACATCCCGTTTTTCCTTCAAGAATTTTAAAATTAAAAAAACAAAAACCAAAAAACTCCTGAATCCATGTTCTTTTTCATATGTGCTTAATTTTGTGATTTGAGAGCTGGATGACAGTCTAGGGTAGCTTCAGAGAGGAGGATGAGATCGATAAAGAGCAATTATAGGGGGCCTCCCTGGTGGCGCAGTGGTTAAGAATCCTCCTGCCAATGCAGGAGACACAGGATCGAGCCCTGGTCTGGGAAGATCCCACATGCCGCGGAGCAACTAAGCCCGTGCGCCACAACTACTGAGCCTGTGCTCTAGAGCCTGTGAGCCACAACTAATGAGCCCGCGTACCACAACTACTGAAGCCTGCAAGCCTAGAGCCTGTGCTCTGCAACAAGAGAAGCCACCGCAATGAGAAGCCTGTGCACCACAACAAAGAGTAGCCCTTGCTCGCCGCAACTAGAGAAAGCCCGCACGCAGCAACGAAGACCTAATGCAGCCAAAAATAAATAAATAAAATTATTTTTTTTAAAAAGAGCAATTATAGGAACAGAAAGATAGCAATTATAGAAATAGGTGAGAACTTTCAAAGAGCTGGTTCAAACTGTCTTTTATGGGATCCAACAGGAGAAAGCTGCTTTGGAAAAAGTGAGCCTTGTCAAGTGTCACCAGGGTAATTTAAGAAAAAATAGCAAATCCTGATAAACAGGCATATAACATTCATATAATCACCCCAAATTCAAAAGGAAGTTAGCTTTTCTACTGTTATCTTTTAGAATGAGACCCTTATATTTGAGCAGTAGTCCTAATAACTTACAGGGGTAATTGCTGAAACTCAGTTAGTCCTAAAAACAAATATAAAAACCATCCAAGAATGACCACAAATACAGTCTTTGTTCTCTATGGTACAAGAAACCAATCACAAGCCCATCTGTGTGAGACCTAGCTAATAAGAACACTATTTCAGAGGGGGGTACAAAGAGAAGGATGGGTTGCCAAGGGGAAGAAGTCATCTATTAGACGGTGACAAGCTTTTAAGTGTTTGCATTATCTTTAACCAACTGCCTGGTTCCCTGGTTCCCACACCTGCCACCTCCATCCAAAACTATCACAGCAGCACTTGGCAACAGGCTCAGCTCCAAAACACTGGCGCCCTCTTCTGACCCTTTTGTAGTACTGCATTCATGCCAGGCACTGATGTGAAAATCTCTAATAAAGCCACAAATTAATAAATTTGCAGGTAACATTTTCCAGATAATTCTGTATTTGCAATTCCCTGAATAAACCTTAATTTAGCTTGATAAAAATGTTAAATAGCAGACCTTCTACATAAAATTTATGCCAATGAAAAGAAAAGCAACAATGTTCTCTTACCGTTTTAACAGTTTACATATATTAGCTGATAGTATTACAAGAATTAGAAGGATGCCAATAACTGACAGACAAAGACCTTACTATGTGCCAGGCACTAGGAGTGAATAAATTAGTTTAATGCTAACAACCTAATGAGGCAGGAACTCCTCTTCATCTTACAGGTGTAAAACGAGGCACAATGAACTTAAGTAATGTGCCCAGGACCCTGCACCTGGTAGCAAGTGGTAAAACTGAAGTTCACACTCAGTAACTGTGACTCCAGAGCCAGAGCCTTATCTACCCCAAAATATCCCTCTGAGGTATCATGATAAAATGAAACGTGATCAAAATAGAAAACGTATAAGTTGTAAGGAAAATTATAAATACATCATCCAAATCTCTCATTTTCAACAAAATCCCTAACTGTAAAAAAATAAAATACTACATGAAACATTTTGGTCATTTTCCCATTCCTCCTCGCTTGAAGATTCTGAACTTCTGGGTCTAAGATGTTTTTATGCCTTCTTTTTACTACCCATTCCTTTCTTCATTACACTATGCCTTTATTTATCTATTATCTTGTTCTTTAAAAGAAAAGAAAAAATTAATCCATACTATACACTTTATTTTTCTTCTATACAGCAGAACTGCTTACCTATTCCCACCTAAATTCTCTATTTCATTGAGATCTTTAGAAAATATTTTCCTTAAGACAGTAAATCCAAATAGCATCATCAATTCCTTCTCATTGCAAATATGATAGATTCTCATCTGCCTGGAATTATTTAGTGTGTTCCTACCTCTAATCAAGGCTGGCAGACTAGATAATCTTCTAATATTTCTAAAAATGCTAACTTTATTTTCAAACAGGACATGAAGGCACGTGTCTAATAATCTGCAGTTCAAAACAAGATTTATCTCAAACATTTCTAGATTCCACAGTTTGCCTACTTAAAGCTATTCATAATACCAAAAATTAAGGACACTTAATAACCCAACACAGGCTGACCAAGCTCACTCCCATTCATGACTGAAAGATTTACCATGGGTGAAAACAAATGCTTTTACAACTATCGTTTCATTTCGTAACATTCGTTTAAAGTCTACTTAGAAGCACAGACTTAGTCAAAGTCTGAAGTATCAGAAACATATATTAACTGCACCGGTTTAATTTGTTAGATACAAGAACAATAGAAACAAGATGGTTATAGTTTAGTACTATAACTGACCACATCGCTAAAGAATCCATCCTAACATTATTCATAGCTCCCGTATCTCAACACAACAAGAAGTGCACAGGTAACACACAAGAATAGGTGCCAAGGAATGGGCTCCGTGCAAATCCCACACCTCCTTTTACCTCGTTCTGCAGGATGGCAGCCCTCGAGGCTCCTTAGCAGTCAAGGACTCCTTCAGCACTTCAGTGTGTTGCTTGCTGTCTGAGAACTGGTTGGTGAGTGTTTCTAGCTTTGTCTGTAGGGCTAGTAGTTCTGTGTCCTTTCTGGACAGCTCCTGCTTCACCTGACCAATCTAGAGAAGAAGAAAAAGCAGTGTAAGGAAGAAAGAAATAAAACCACCACCTCTGATCTGGATCTTTGACAGATCCACGTCAAGATATACAGCATTAACTTTATGACAGGACACAATTCATCTTTTTGCACCATCTAATCTTAGCTGACCCCCCCCCCCCACACACACACAAAAACAAAGCTTATTCAACTAATAGCAAAATTTCCAGTTTTCATTTATTGTCTCCCCTAAACTTTTGAAATCCATTGGAAAAGGAATGGAAGAAGAAAAATCCCAATTCACTTAGATGACTATGAGACAGCAGTAAGCATCTGAACACGACTAAAGCAATTTTCATCTTATTAAGTCATAAGAAACTTCAAATCATACAGCAGGATTAGTGTAGATGGAATACAGAAAGAAAAAAGAAACTTCCTACTATTGCTATTTAAACTCAAAAGCTGCACATTTATTTTTTCATTGTTTTTTTTTTTCATTCTCAAATGAAAGTGTACATAAAGTCCTTCTTAAAAAGCCACTTTAGTGTTATAAGGCATTATAAACAAGTGCTTTCTAAAAATTATACAATTTTGAGGAGTTAGGGGTACTGACCTAAAAGAAAGATTCCACCTACAAAGTTATATTACGTACAACATGTCATATCAACTAAATGGATAAAAGTATATAACCTAAATAAAGAACGCATAAAATCTCATTCTCTAAGAATCTACATGTGTAATCAAATTTGAATTACTCTGACAGAGTAATCCATACATCAACAGGTGCCACTCACTCCCCCAGAAATTTTTCTCATCTTAACTTAGAAAACATTTAACATCAAACATCTCCTTTACATTTCTACCGTGTTTCTAAGAATGTTTACTCTTTTATTCTAAATGTAAGCCAAATTAACAGAAATCATATCTGTTTTTACATTGTATCTACTGCCTAAGCAAGGTAGCTATGCACTCAAATATAGACTCTTGGAAGTATAAATTTCACAAGAAGTCAGTAATCTCAGTACCACTGATGAAACAAAAAATACTTTTTAAAAAGTTGAATGTATCTAAAGTATTTTGACTGAAATAATCTTAGGCATAAGGGACAAAGTTTTTGAGAACAATTTCCCATGAGAAAGTATGAAATAAATTTTACTGTAATTAAAATTACTTTTAAGGAGGACTAAAAATAAACTTATAATTTACTGTTCTGTTTCATCAGGAAGACAAGCATTTTTCTCATATGCATGAAATCTCTACTTACAAATAGAATATTCATTCATTCAACAAACATTTCTGTGTGCTCACTGTATGCAAAATACTCGCAGCTGCTAAGGACATCACTGGAAGATAGCTGTAAACAGCAGCTACTTCCATCCTGTAACACAGATACGTACCCAGGAGCTGCCACATACTGTAATGGTGTAGCATCTTTCATGACATCCCTTTACCAACATCCCACCCCTAACAAACAGAATGCACTAAAAACGCACTGGTGGTATGAATGAATAGTCAGGAGAAACGTTCAAAATGTTCTCACCTCATCAGCTAAAGAACTATGGCTTACAGATTACTCAAATTTCCAGCTACCTCTAGACCATGTGATCAAAAATAAATATAAAATCTCAGTTTCCTCATCATCTGCATTACTAAATAATCCTCAAATAATGCTATACTGACCATAAAGACTGAGAAAAAGAAGAAAATATCCTAAATAGAAGAGTTTAGAAGCACAAATTTTCCTTAAAAGTTAGGAGCGTAAGGCTTTTGCAGTCAATCCCATGTGAGAACGAACGAGTGTGTCTTCTTGGGTAACTACCTCTCTAAGCCTTGGTTTCCTAATCAGTAAGATGGAGAAAGCAAACCAGTGCCACTGTACTGCGTACAGATTAAACCAAAAAAATGTAGAGAATGTTTAGCCTGTTGTTCGACACAAAAAGAAATTAATAATACTAGCTGAGGAAAAAAAAGTTATAGATCAACTTCTCCTCTAGACAATACATGGTTACAACAAACCAAATTGGACCCTTTTAGGCAAAATATCTCACTTTTCTATCTATACTATAAAGTGGTCCATAAATAGCAAACACACTAAATTAGCACAAGTGGTTTTTTTTTTTTTTCTTTTAATGCTGCATTCCAGTCTTATCCTACCGTAATTTTCAGAAGCAGTTTTTTTCCTGACACTTGTGAGACAAATGTGTGCACAGCCTAGTATACGGCAGTGGAGTGCAGAGCTTACCAGCACAGGTTCTGGAACCAAATGGCTTGCGTAAAAATCAAACTCTGCCTCTTACTAACTGTGCTTCCTGAGCACCACTGTGTTACCTCAGCTTCCTTATCCATAAATTGGGTTGAGAATATACCTACTTTCGTAGGTTATAAAATGCTTATAATAAGTACTCAAGTGTCAGCTATTTTATTATAATCATTTTATCACAGTTTGAAATGGAATTTCAAGTTCTCTAGACAGATGATTGAGCTACTGAATAGATTTAGAGACTAAGTTTCATGCTACCTCTAACTGACCAGATAACTAAATAAGCTAATCACTTCTATACATCTGTTCCAAAGAAAGTAAAATTTGTTGCAAAATCACCTATCGGGGACTTAAAGATGATGTCTACATATGAAGGTAAAGCACTTCACTCAAGAAATCAGATTCAAATAAACCCTGGGTGATGGACCTAGAACATCTGCACATTCTTTGTACCTAAGAAGAGAAAGAGACCATTCACATAAATCAACAAGTTTCTGGTTAACAGGAAAGGAGTCGAGAAAAAACAGCTTTGAAGCACCATCCACACAGTGACAAAGCAACAATAAAAAACCAGGGACAGGGCTTCCAGAGCACATGAGGGCTCGCTGCACACAGGGTGGCACGTGGGTCAAACCGGTGAACAGGAGTCAGTTAAAGAGCAGAGCAGGCTGGTCAGTGCTAGTCCCGGGCCAAGCTGCCGACCACAGAGTGAAAGTGTGAGCACCCAGAGCCAGAGCAGCAGGGTCCCACTGTGGGATCACTGCACGCAAAGGGTAAATCTTTCGGCAAAGACCTCTGCCTGAAGACCAGCCGCTCTCTTTTTCAGCTCCTCCCCTTGAGCCTCTTTCGAATTTAGCTCCTCCTTCAGTTGCTCTACCTGCCACGACATTGTTATTCTTTTTCACTCATGTGTCAACTTAGGTCTTCTTATTATCTGCTTTTGAGCCAGAGCAGTAACTGGAAATAACAATAACTCATATAACACAATCAAATCTGTTCCCCTAATTTCCTCTTCAAAGGACCCTAGATGGGCTCACTATTTTCACAGGGTAATGGACTGAAATGTGCTAATCAGCAAATGGCAAGCAGAGATGATATTTTATTTTGTTCTCAAGTTAGAATGATAAATCAAAACTAACAGAAAGTTGGATATGTGAATTTTTAAGTTCTAAAAGTTACATGAAATTGGCCGTAGTCATTGATAACAGAGTCTTAAAATAACAGAGGAATATTCTACTGACTTATATGCAGGTATGGGTATCACAGAAAGAAGCCAGAAACTGTATCATTAAAGGAACAGTTTTCACTTCTGAGAAATTAGGGAACTAACACAATTGGGATATAGGGGGCAGGGGGAGGGGGAGGAACACTTATTTTCTAGCTAATATTTTATAATTGAAATTATGATCTTTAAAACACCACAGACCTGATAAACTGATAACTGTAATAAACTAAGTCCTCCAATTTGCCTAAAATAGTTTATAGGATCAAAATAAATGCCTTTGGCTCTAAAGAAGGAATACTGTGACTGAGGTTATAATACAGACTGATATGTCTCAGCGATGCCTATCCTACTATACATACACCCCAAGTGCACGTGGGAAACAATAAACCTGATACACATGGGTCCTCTCCAAGGGAGAGCGCAAAGGGCTTTCCTTTAGGGAACTGTGTTTGAAGGGAAAACACGATTTTATTTAAGCCATTTCAGGAAAAAAAAGGAGAGGTGGATTCAGTCTCTTAGGCTGAATTTGACTTCTAAATTTGTTCACAAGACATAGAGAACGCGATGTTTCATAGAGTGAGAAAAACTCATCTGGATGTAATCCTACTAATCGCCTCAGAAGTACTGGTAGACATGAAATGTTAAACTGTGATAATACACACTTAGCCTCATACAAGTAATTTTCTTTGAAGTGAAATTTGAAATAACTATACAACATCAGTAATTCTGACTTTAGTTCTGGGAAAGTTCTATCTGAAAGAATTACGGTACAAGTATTCTTCCCTGAAGCCTGATAAAACAGCGTGAGGTCCATCATCACTAAAGAAGTAGGAACATGCATCAATTTTTCAAACCCCATTTAAAAATTACGGTATCACACACCATGACCTTGTTTTTCATAAATTTAGAATGGCTCCGATAGACCTCCATTTGCCTCATTTCTTCCTCTCGTTCTTCAGTACTCAAAGCCCCGTTCGATTTCAGCATCTGAATCTCCTCTTCCAAGTCTCGGAGCCCACGCTCCATAGAGGAAATTTTTGAATCCTGAGGACAAAGGAAGATTTAGACATTAAAGTATTCGCAAAAAGTCAAGAGAGGTTGCACAAGTCTGTCTTTACAGAGGTGAAATTTAATAAGATAAACAAATATGTAGAAATATTGCAACTGGTGCCTTGCTTCTAAAATATATCCTTCATGGCCATATGGTGGAGAGGAGGAGGACTGAGATCTATAGTATGATTTTTCCTCTATCCTTTCCTCCGCACCCTTTTGATTAAAATTGAGAGTATTAACGAAAGAAGTAGAAGCAATGGAAAACTAGTTAAAGTTTCTAAGTACTTTATGGTCAACAAACTTCTAGTGAAAACATCTGTAATATTAACAGTAAAACCTTTTCTAGCTATAATATTTTATCGTTTTACTCGACCCCCCTAAAAGGCTTATTTCTGCCCCCAAAGGAGTGGGGAAAAGAGTAAGAAGGTTTCAAAGATTTACACAATAATGCGTATAACCCTTATCTACAATAATAAAGATCTGATAACGTCCCACTGCAGAAAAACAAAGGGATGAATAATTACGTTAACAGTTACACTTTATCACACAGTGGTCCCGCCTTTTCCACAGTTTTACTTTCCGTGGTTCTGCTTTCTGTGGTTTCAGTTACCTGAGGTCAACTGTGGTCAGAAAATATCAAATGGAAAATTCCAGAAGAAAACAATTCAGAAGTTTTAAACTGTGCACCGCTGTTCCAATCAACATGATGAACTCTCACACCATCCCATTCTGTCCCACCGGAACGTGAACCATCCCTTTGTCCAGTGTACCCGCGCCCGTTAGGCACTCACAGCAGCCATCTCGGTTATCAGATGGACAGTCCTGGCATCACAGTGCTTGTGTTCAAGTGACCATTTTTACGTGACAGTATTTTATTTAATACCGTCCCCAAAGCACAAGAGTAGTATGCTGGCAATTCAGATTTGACAAAGAGAAGCCGTAAGGTGTTTCTTTTAAGTGAAGAGGTGGAAGTTCTCACTAAGAGAAAAAATCATATGCTGAGGTTGCTAAGATCTACAGTCAGAACGAATCTTCCAGCAGTGAAATTGGGATGAAGGAAAAAGAAATTCGTGCCAGTTTTGCTGTTGCACCTCAAACTGCAAAAGTTACGGCTACAGTGCCTGACAAGTGCTTAGTTTAGATGAAGAAGGCATTAGATTTGTGCAGTAAGATACTGAGAGAGAGAGAGAGAGAATGAGACCTATTCACATAACTTCCATTACAGCATGCTGTTATAACTGTTCTATTTTACTATTAATTACTGTTGCTAATCCCTTACACATTGTGCCTAATTTATAAAATTAATCATAGGTATGTATAGGAAAAAACATAGTATATATAGGCTTTGGTACCATCTGTGGTTTCAGGCATGCACTGAGGGTCGGGGAACCTATCCCCTGCAGATAAGAGGAGGCTACTTACTGCATTAGTAATCTTACTTATTCGCTATACTTCACCATGCATTTCAAATATCTCATAATGAGTTCTGAAAAGAAACGGCACTGTCCTTGTAAATCAGCATCACCACGAATATCACCTCCTAGTACAACATCCGTCTATACTCATTTTCTTGGTTTTGTCTGTCACAGTATCTAGTTTATCCCCAGATTACCTTAGATGTCATCAATTACAGAAAAACTCCTACAAAGAATAGATACTTTTACATCTATAGTTGCATATGCTTATTCACCTAAGAAGTAAAGACCTTAAAGAGCATAAATTCAGTATAGCTTTATTTTATTTGGAATTTTAGAGAAAACATTCCTTTAGGAAGAAATTTTGAGACTGACTTCCTCTTTTCACTTTACCTCAAGCCTGTCTTGACTGACTTTCCTTGTTATCTGAGAGTATGCCCATAAGAGTTAAAGGATTTATCATGAGACACTTACAGCTAGCTATTTTTAGGTTCGGGGGAGAGGCGAGGGCTGTACTCCTCTGACTTGCATTGCATTACGTTTAAAAATAACACAACGAAAATTTTCTTTTACAAATCTATTCAAATGAAACTTACATTTGGTTCAAAATTAAACATATTAAATTAACACAGAGACACTCTAAACCTAAACCAGGATTTTGATTTACTCGTTTAAAGCTATCCCGGCCCATGAAGAATAAACAAATAAACGGCTTCAAATGCACTATCTGAAAAGCCCAACACAGACAGAGAGGCAGCTCTTGACCAAATCAGACACTCACTATCAAATCATGCACCATAAAATCTGCACCCAAAAGGGGACCATAACTGCAGCTCTGAAAGCCATGAGGCAGAAAAAGAACCTGCCAGGCTACTTTCTGGGATGAGGCCAGAAAATTAACGCCTGATATGTTGGACTAGTTGTAGCACCGACCAGTACTCAGGCTGGGTTTATTTGAGGACAGCCCTTTCCAAGGAGGTTTCTTACTCCTAGAACGTATAATAACTAAATAAATAAATTCTTTATCATCTTACTACTCTATACTTCCCCAGCCCTGGGTCTCCCATCATTAATCAACCAACCCCACTGAGTCCACTGAAATCCTCTTTTCCTTGTTAAATTTCCCAAATGCTCAACTTTTTTTCAAAAGTTGTCTCCCTGCTCTAAGTAAACCCAGGCTTTCCCGAAGGATATAATTTCCCCCAACGCTCTCCATTGAAGTTCACTAATCCACCAGCATCACAGAGTGGCAGGGAGAAGTGTGGGCATCCTCCAGGTTCCTCCATGCTGCTCCCATTTAAAGCTCACACTCCTCTTCACTCTCCCTCCGCACGGCTGCCATCTAGGGGCTTCCCCGTCACTCCCGCCCGCTGAAGAAGTCTTCAGCACCCGGCTGACAATAGATCTCTCCTTCAAATGCCACTCTTGCCATAATCCCAGGATTTCAATGTCCGAATTCCTTGACATCCGTAAAGCCAACGCCCTCATCCTCCGGTCCATTTTAGCTATCCAGTTTACAAGACCACATCACCCAGGCCTCTCCTCCCAGGCCTGACACACCGTCACTCACATTAACTGCTGCTCTTGTATCTCACAGAGTCCTCCACCTCCCTAACTTCTACATTTTCTCCCAACCTGTCCATCCATTCTGAGTTCTCTTCCTTCCTATCCAGGCTACATTCCTGGACTCATCATCCCAACTACTCCTTCACCTCCACCCTCAACTCACTTGCATCCCGGTAATTCTGCCATATCTACCCAGCAAAACTCTAACCCTACAGCAGTCCAGTAATTCCTCCCTGCTCCTCCACTGCTAAAGGGAAAAGAAGAAGTTAGAGAAGGGAGAAGGAAGCAGAGGGAAGAAAGTGGGAGAAAGGAGGAGGGAGAGGAGGAGGAGAGAGAAAAGAATATTACGTCACCTTGAAGACAGCTGGGCTCTTTTATTGTCCACCATCACCTCCTTTCCCATTTCCCCCAAAGACCAGTCTAGGTCTTCATGATCCTCTCAAGCTCATGCCACACTCTCAGCATCTCAGCTCTTGCATCTGCAATTTCAACATAACATCCACCTGACCCCACTGGGCCACCAGAATCTCAGTCTCTTGCTTCTTAGCAGAATGGCTGGAGGTTAACACAACTTAAAATAGATCTATTGCCAGTTAAAACCAGTACACTTCCCTGTGCCATCAAAAGGCAAGCAAAATAATTGTGAACACAGGTACACTCGTGTGTTTTTAGGTTCCAACAGGGATCAGGAAATAACATGCACAAAGAAACTTGTGGGAAATGTGAATATGTAATTACACCTTTCTAGAGGCTGTTTACAAGATTATGTTCAAGACTATGAATTGTCTTAACTATAAAGAACCCAGAATCCACTAATTTGGTATTTGTTTGGTAAACCCTTTCCCCAGTGAGAATAAAGATGTATACAACAATAAAAACAAAGTTTTAAGAGGAAATCTTCTAAATTAAGAGAACCATTCTGATAACTGTACTTGAGAAGCATCTATTTACATAAAACTATTTATATACCAAAAACTAAAGACTCTTGCCACATCAACAAATATTAAATGAAGGCACATGATGCAAAACACCGTGTCAAATTTTTTAGGGGATACAAAGAAGTTAAAAAAAGAGACAGAGAGGGCAGGAGGGGGAGAGGGAGGGGTCCCTACCTGTAAGAGTCTTCTAGCTCTTGCAAGAAGGAATATGTTGTTAATGAAAATAATAATAGCATAGCAGCTAACACTGACTGAATGTTTACTATGTGCCAGGTCCTGTTTAAAGTGTTTTACTTGTTTTAACTAATTTAAACCACAAAAGAACCCATGGGATAGGTACTATTGTTATCACCATTTATCAATAAAGAAATTAAGGTATGGAGAGGTTAGGTTACTTGTTCTATGTCATACAACTGGTTAAATAAAGCCAGGTTTTGAATCCAGGCAATTTAACACAGAAGGCAAGCGCTTAGTCACCAATCACCATAACGTTCAGCCTAAAGATTTCTAACTACTCAGTAACTTCAAGCAGAAGTTTTCAAAGTATAGTCCGTGAAAGCCTGGGGGTGCCTCCTAGCCCTTTTGAGAAGTCAAAACTATTTTCATAATAATACTATGACTTTATGTGCCTTTTCCACTGTGTTAACACGTGCACTAAAGGTATAAAGGACAGGCAAAAGCGCTCGTGCCTCTGGACAACAGCGCCAAACCGTGCTAGCCGTCAGTGTATTCTTCAGTGTCAGCACTCTCAGACAAAAAAGAAAAATAAGAAAGAACATTTTTAAAACACTGGCTCACTTAGGAATGTCCCTGGTGACTTTTCATATGCTCAGCCCTTGAGTATGTATCTCTGTACCATGCTGTGTGACGACACAGGAAGGGGCCAGGCCCGGCTGCTGCACCTGGGTGTGACGCTGCTCCCAGGACAGCTCTGGGTGCTCTGTGAGCTGCAAGCCCAATCAGGTACTTTTTTCACGGAACCCTATTCTTAACTCGAGAGAAGAACTGACACACAAACTTGGTATTTGGCGGACATTTTCTTAAAAACAAATGAAATGAGTCATTTTAAGAGAATAAGGGGCCCTGATATCAAAAGGTTTGAGAACAGCTGACTCCAAGAAATGCTGGACAAGAGGAAACGAAACTGAAGTTCTTTTAATGTGTCATTTTCATTAAGTCTTACTATTTCTTCTCAGTCTACAAAATGAGCGAACTATTATTACATACCACTTTCTTAAACTCACACATTAAAATGTGAAATGACACATAAGATTCCTTAGGAAGTTCTCACTTACCTTCATTTCGATAACAGTTTGCAGAGCTTTAGTTTTGGCAGAATCAGGGGCATTCTCAAATCTCCGATGCATCTCCTATACAAGAGAAGCAAAAAAGAGAGTAAGTGCCCTCCTTTTCACTCTCATTTTTTCAAGAGGGGAGTGGAGAGGCGAGGGAGTAGTAGTTACATGCAAAGATGACTACCCCGGCCTTGTAAGACACTCTGATCCACTTTCTGTCTTCCTGACCTTTCCCTGCGGACCAGGGAGCACACAGACTGCATTCAGGCTAAGGGGTACAGGGGGGTCCCCGTCTCTGCACACCTGGTTATACACGGTAAGTCACAGAGACCCCAGCCACCACAAGAGGTGAAGCTCCAGCACATCCCCAGGTTGTGTGTCACTCTTCCACAGGACTCCAAGACATATTATCAGAACTCCAAACAATCCAAAAAGGGGATTAGAAATAGTCCCTTTTTAAAAGGAGAAATCAGGACTTCCCTGGTGGCGCAGTGGTTAGGAATCCGCCTGCCGATGCAGGGGACATGGGTTCGAGCCCTGGTCCGGGAAGATCCCACAGGCCGCAGAGCAACTAAGCCCGTGCGCCACAACTAGTGAGCCTGCGCTCTAGAGCCCATGAGCCACAACTACTGAAGCCCGCGCGCCTAGAGCCCGTGCTCCGCAACAAGAAAGGCCACCGCAATGAGAAGCCCGCGCACTGCAACGAAGACCCAACACAGCCAAAAAGAAATAAATTTATTTAAAAAAAAAGAAAAAGGAGGAATCAAAGTAGCCACAGTCCGCACTGCACAAAACAACTGAAAGCATTTGTGTTGGCAACCTCCTTTGCATAGCATCCTCCCCCAGAGCAACAACCACCGGGCTACCTACGATGGAAATCTCTCTCCAGAGGGGCTACAATCAGATAAAAAAAGAAGGTAAGACTGCTGAACAAGTTTTCTAAACAGTCTACAGGTAGCAAACGGCAGAAAAACATGGCTATGTTTTTCAATCCAAATGTCAGTGCGTTCAGGATCAGAAAGGAAGAAAGGAGATGGCAGAATATCACAGTTAGGGTCTTCAAGGATCACCCTGAAGTTACCAGACCTCCTCAGGCTATTTTCTTGTCAGATTCTGGGAATGTCTCTGAGTCAGCCAGTACTTCCAGAGTACCCTGGTACAGCCCCTAGTGATGGCAGAGAATACAGATGGATATTTTCCATCTGAACAGTGCTGGTGAAATTCTAGCCCTGCCCTCTGCTCTGCCCATTTGACATGTATATAGATGTTTACTAGGTCACTCAAACTTATTTCATCCAAAACAAAACTCGTGATTTTCTCCTCTTTAACCTAGCCCCTCCTCTGAAGACTGATGAGTCTCGCCCATCTCCTTAAATGGCATTACCCTCCCGGTGGTTCAAGCCAAACAGCACAGTGTCTCCTTTCATCCCTCCCACATCTTCACTTCCTACCACCTTCTAGAGCAGGTCCTAATTGTTCCAGCTTCAAAAGATTTCTTGAATTTATCATTTCACTCCAGTTCCAGTCTAGTTTGAGCCTAGATTACTACAACAGCCTCGAGTTAAGTTTCCTTTCATTTCCTATGTCCATTTTAAAGAAAGCAATGGTGTACTCTAGATAAAGCATCAACAAATCACGGCAATAGTCTGTTTTCAATCCTTCAACGAGTTTCCTATTTACTTCTCACCCTCTACAAGGTCAACACAATCTGATCATAACAGATAGAAGACTAGCCCTCCTGTCATAAACTATGTTAAAATTAGACAAAAATGCATAAAGCAACTGGAAAACAAGCAGCACAGGAGTATGATCCTTGAGAGAAGAGAAAGTAACAAGGTTATGGTCCGGACTTGCTATCCAATATGTGATGCAGGGAGAGGAAGACCAAACAGAAAACAGCAGTCCCGCAGAGCTCAGAAGACAGAGCAGTGGGTAAGAGTCCCAAAGACAGGAGAAATGTGCAGAGCAGAATGACACAGAGGAAGAAGCCAGCCAGAAAAGCAGCAGTGTCTGATCTGACAGGGGTCCCCTGGAGTCTTTGACCAAATACTAAGCCTGCAGGTACAGGGAAAGACTCCACAGTGTCAAAGAACAACTACCAGAGAGCTATGAGTTGAGCAACTACCTGAACTCACATGGGGCTGGGAAGAATTCAGGCTCCAAAGAGCCAGAGTGGAGAGAACATCAGAGGCACTGAGCAGAGACACCAGAAAGGCCACGTCTTAGGAGTAGAGACAGTCTAGCCCTGGAGGGAAGGCTACCTAGACTAGAGCCAACAGAGTGTAAAAGCAAGTCTCGTTAAGGATCGAGTTAATCCACAATTAACCCCTGCAAGATAAAACACTTCATTAAGACAGTAAAATGCAGAACACATTAATCCAGGACAAAATCTGAACACATTAGTTCAGGCCATAATCACCTCTCACCTGCGTTAAAACAACAAACTCATCAGTTACCCCCCAGCCTCCAGTCTGTCCACACTGAATCTACTCCCTACACTGTAAACAGGTGATTAATTGGGCACACAGATATTAGGGAAATTTCCAAATGCTTTACAGTGAAACTATTACAATTTCATTTTAAACTCTAGCAAGCTTATCAGCGATATATAAGGAAAGAAATCCATTTGAATAAAAAAAAATCCTCCTCTGCTAAGGAACTAGGGTGCACTTTAAACCATTCGCAGGCATAAAGCTTTCCTGTTAAGAGCTTGTAAAACCTATCAGTCCTAACAGATCTCCATTCAAAGGCCTGCGCATTAAAGCTCATCATGAACACCTCCTGCAGTCAGTGGGCTGACCAACTCCCCTTTCCCAGAGAGCACATCGAGCCTCTGACTCCTGCACCGTTAATAAAGGGAGAGGACTCTGGGAATAAAAAAGAATGTACCATTCAGACAAGTGTAAGAAGCCGAATGTGCTAGTGCTTGCTTTATTTCGCTCTTTTTAGCCTGAAAATTTTCACTCTACACAAATTAAAGAAAGCCCAGAGATTTATACAGGTAGAATTATCTGGATCTTGTTATACTGTCAACTGTGGTACACGGTAGAAAATGTGTTCAGTTCCCCTCACTGATTTAATAAAGAATAATGACTAGAGAAAGAAAACAAACAAGTTAGGAACAAAATTTCTCCGTTGTTAGTAGTTTCTTTTTAAAAGTAAGTCAACATTTACTTACACAACTGAGAGAAAGGAGCATTTGTGACTGAAAAGTAGTACTTATGTCTGAAATTTCTTTCTTTCAAGTTTCAGGTTTTAGCCTCCAGCACCCTTGGTTCAAGGGTAGACGTCCCTTCAGCAGATTTCAATCCTCCACACAAGTTCTGGGCTTACTGGACTCCACACGGAGAAGTGAAGAAGGAACCCTCACTACTCCTCCTGTACCTCAACTCCGCCGTTGTCAGACAGCACTGCACTTTGACCCTTCACCATCTCAAGTAACAGCATGCTTCTGAGAAAACATATCTTCCTGTCAAAATGGAAATGAGGTACAAATGACACAACAACAAAAAAAAAGATGAGGAAGGATAACCTGAATCAGTAAGTTATGCGATGCAACTGTTCACACTTTCCAAAATCACTAGGAAAGGGAAAACTAACTAGGGACCTTTTTTCTTTTTTAATTCTTCCTACTCTGTGTCCAAGGTTTCTATTTTTTTTCTATATATGTTTATTTCTCTTTTCTTCCCTCTAACCTCCTCTGCTCTTACCTGACAACTGCCAAAGATACAGATGGGCATTCCTCAGACATGTTAGAGCCAAAATTCCTAGCCTAGAACCTAGTTAAAGAATAGGGCTTTTTTTTTTTTTTAAAACATCTTTATTGGAGTATAATTGCTTTACAATGGTGTGTTAGTTTCTGCTTTATAACAAAGTGAATCAGCTATACATATACATATATCCCCATATCTGACACCTTTTTTTTTTGTTAACATCTTTATTGGAGTATAATTGCTTTACAATGGTGTTAGTTTCTGCTTTATAACAAAGTGAATCAGTTATACATATACATATGTTCCCATATCTCTTCCCTCTTGCATCTCCCTCCCTCCCACCCTCCCTATCCCACCTCTCTAGGTGGTCACAAAGCACCGAGCTGATCTCCCTGTGCTATGCGGCTGCTTCCCACTAGCTATCTATTTTACGTTTGGTAGTGTATATATGTCCATGCCACTCTCTCACTTTGTCACAGCTTACCCTTCCCCCTCCCCATATCCTCAAGTCCATTCTCTAGTAGGTCTGTGTCTTTATTCCCGTCTTGCCCCTAGGTTCTTCATGACTTTTTTTTTTTTTTCTTAGATTCCATATATATGTGTTAGCATACTGTATTTGTTTTTCTCTTTCTGACTTACTTCACTCTGTATGACAGACTCTAGGTCCATCCACCTCACTACAGATAACTCAATTTCATTTCTTTTTATGGCTGAGTAATATTCCACTGTATATATGTGCCACATCTTCTTTAGCCATTCATCTGTTGATGGACACTTAGGTTACTTCCATGTCCTGGCTATTGTAAACAGAGCTGCAATGAACATTTTGGTACATGACTCTTTTTGAATTATGGTTTCCTCAGGGTATATGCCCAGTAGTGGGATTGCTCGGTTGTATGGTAGTTCTATTTTTAGTTTTTTAAGGAACCTCCATACTGTGCTCCATAGTGGCTGTATCAATTTACATTCCCACCAACAGTGCAAGAGGGTTCCCTTTTCTCCACACCCTCTCCAGCATTTATTGTTGTAGATTTTTTGATGATGGCCATTCTGACTGGTGTGAGATGATATCTCATTGTAGTTTTGATTTGCATTTCTCTAATGATTAATGATGTTGAGCATTCTTTCATGTGTTTGTTGGCAATCTGTATATCTTCTTTGGAGAAATGTCTATTTAGGTCTTCTGCCCATTTTTGGATTGGGTGGTTTGTTTTTTTGATATTGAGCTGCATGAGCTGCTTGTAAATTCTGGAGTTTAATCCTTTGTCAGCTGCTTCATTTGCAAATATTTTCTCCCATTCTGAGGGTTGTCTTTTCATCTTGTTTATGGTTTCCTTTGCTGTGCAAAAGCTTTGAAGTTTCATTAGGTCCCATTTGTTTGTGTTTTTATTTCCATTTCTCTAGGAGGTGGGTCAAAAAGGATCTTGTTGTGATTTATGTCATAGAGTGTTCTGCCTCTGTTTTCCTCTAAGAGTTTGATAGTGTCTGGCCTTAGACTTAAGTCTTTAATCCATTTTGAGTTTATTTTTGTGTATGGTGTTAGGCAGTGTTCTAATTTCATTCTTTTACATGTACCTGTCCAGTTTTCCCAGCACCACTTACTGAAGAGGCTGTCTTTTCTCCACTGTATATTCTTGCCTCCTTTATCAAAATAAGGTGACCATATGTGCGTGGGTTTATCTCTGGGCTTTCTATCCTGTTCCATTGATCTGTATCTCTGTTTTTGTGCCAGTACCATACTGTCTTGATTACTGTAGCGTTGTAGTATTGTCTGAAGTCAGGGAGCCTGATTCCTCCAGCTCCATTTTTCGTTCTCAAGATTGCTTTGGCTATTCGGGGTCTTTTGTGTTTCCATACAAATTGTGAAATTTTTTGTTCTAGTTCTGTGAAAAATGCCAGTGGTAGTTTGACAGGGATTGCATTGAATCCGTAGATTAAGAGTAGGGCTTTTAAACCTCAAACACTGCTGCAAATCTTAACATGAGAGCAGTTGCACTAAACAAGGTTTGTTGACTAAAATATTATAGAGACCAAAATTAACATACGTGTAAATGTTTTAAAACAAATTAGTATTTTAATTTCTGTTTTTTTTTTTTTTTTTTTTTGGCCATGCCGTGCATCATGCGGATCTTAGTTCCCCGACCAGGAATCGAACCTGTGGCCCCTGCAGTGGAAGCACGGAATCCTAACGACTGGACCGCCAGGGAATTCCCAACAAATTATTTTATTCATCACAATAGGATCTACATTTCAAAAAAACAGGAGCACGTATAGAACTGAAATATTTATTCAGCCTATAGACAATGCTTGGTATGCATATGGATAGCCGATCCAAAAATTCCATAGCCAATTCAGGTATGTTCTGCCAACAGACTGAGAACCAAACTTTGGTGTATCACAGAATCACCTGTAAAGCCTGTTAAAACTCCATACGCCTGGCCCCAGGCACTAACCACGTCTTGACTGTAGTTCAGTATGTGTCCAACAGATGTCTTCACGCTTCTATCCATCAAAGGAAAGGCACTCCAGTAAACAATACAAAATCTAACAATAAGTCACGTAACAATGTAATTTCAGTACAAACAGAAAATACAATGCTTAATTTAATTTTTGTTTTTCTTCTTTGGCTTTTATTTGGGGGAATTATTTACCTGCTATCTACAGAATCATGTTCATAAACAAAATGGAAAACTAATCACAAATGTTCCTGGATATGAATGCCATTTTAATGTTACTGTATTTCATCAAATCTAAGATGCCACTGATTGTAAGGTAAACCACTGTTTAATGTGCTGGAAAGAAAAGAAGGAAATGCCTCCAAATAAACCATGACCCAAGCTTCTATCATTCAGAATTTTTATTTTATACTGATTGCAAGACCCTTTTTTACTTATTTAACCGTAAAGTTTAATCATATATCATTTTGAACTGTTTTATAACTTTCTCCATACCAATAACTGTTTCAATGCTGGTTCACAGCATAATATTACTGAAGACATACTGAACAACAGCTAAAGTTAACATGAGAAATAGCAACAATACTCACAACATTGACTAAAATGAGCAGCTGTTAACTGTTTGTGAGTACACAGGCAAACAAATCAAGCAGGACTCTGGCCTTGGTGACAGAGATTTTAAGATGCCATCAAGGATAAGACTTATTAACTCAATTTCATACTGTTGAGATGGGGAAAACTATGAGTCTTGGAATTGATGAAAGCCCGCTTTTTTAAAAGATGGACAATAATCCAATAATAATAAAATCTATGGATATCCCAGTGTTGCCAGCTCTCAATTCTTTCTGCCTTTCTTGACACACTAGTGATATAATGCACAATAGCCATTTCAAGTCACCACTCACCCAACCTAGAGTTGTTAAGTTCTTTATTAGACTTCCTTGTTCACTCGTAATTCTCCCTCCCCCATTTATTCTCAACACAGCCAGAGTAGATTTTAAAAGCTAAACTAGATCACTCCCTTGATTAAACACTGGTGCAGTTTTCTCTTGCACTTTGAATAAAATTGTTGCATTACCTGCAGGGATCCTGAAGGCAAGTGCTTTGTCTCCTAGAGGGCATGGATTTTTGTTTTGTTCACTGCTACTATATTTCCTTGTGCTCTGCACATGGGTTAGTGCCCAATAAATATCTGATGAATGCAATGAATGACTCTGGCCCTGGCTACCTCTTCAACCTCTCATCTCATGCCTGTTTTCCCCTTAGACAATATGCTTTTGTCCTCTAGTCTCCTTGCTGTCTCCTGAAAACTTCTCATCCGGCCTTTGAAACTGTTAACCTTCTTCATGAAATGATTTTACCCAAATGCTCAGCAAGACTGTTTCAACTTTCTTCAGATCTCCCTTAAAGGGCACCTCCTCAAAGATGCTTACCCTGTTTATCCCCTCTCCCAACATAATTAGACTCAACTAATTTATTTCCTCTCATAATTATGTTTATTGTCTCTCACCAGATTTTTAAGTTCTAGGAGGGCACAGACCATGTGTTCTGACATGGAAAATGTATACCCAGCGTGTATCCCAGGGTCACATACATTCTAGAAGCTCAATGGATGTTTGTTGAGTAATGAGCAAAGAAAGGCTGTGCCGAGTGCCTCTAGCACCTTGTCACTCTGGAAACGAAACAGTCAAGCCACATGTTACAAAGCTTTACTCCAAATTACCATTTTAGCTTCTGTTACCTGTATTTTCTAACATACACAAATTTAATTGTTTAAGCCTCTTGCTATAGCAATAAAAGATTCTTTCCTGTCTCAAGATTGTATTAAAACCTTTTTCTTACATTCTCTTCTAGTGTTGTTATTTTTTAACAAGTAGCTCTTTATTTCATCTAGAACTTAATTTGATGTAACTATGTACTGTTTTCCAAATAGATGGCGATTATTCCCAAACATGTATCATATGCTTAAAACTATATTATTTCTGGGTTCTATTCTGTCTCATCAATCTAGCTATCTATTACTGTGCCAGTACCACAGATTTTAATGTCACTGGGTTTAAAACACATATATCGGGGCTTCCCTGGTGGCGCAGTGGTTGAGAATCTGCCTGCCAATGCAGGGGACACGGGTTCGAGCCCTGGTCTGGGAAGATCCCACATGCTGCGGAGCAACTGAGCCCGTGAGCCACAATTACTGAGCCTGCGCGTCTGGAGCCTGTGCTCCGCAACAAGAGAGGCCGCGATGATGAGAGGCCCGCGCACCGCGATGAAGAGTGGCCCCTACTTGCCGCAAATGGAGAAAGCCCTCGCACAGAAACGAGGACACAACACAGCCAAAAATAAATAAATAAATAAATGAAAACTAGTAAATTGGCCACATAAGATCTTAAAAAAAAAAAACAAAACACATATATCATGAGCTGCTTAAACAAGTGTCCCCGCACTGTTCTTCTTGCAAAGAAACTGCAACATCATTTGGGCACGTGTCAAGAATATTCCTATTGGGATTACACTAAATTCACAGAGTTGGGGGAAAGCAGCATCTTTATATTAATGTTCCCATCTACATTGTAATGAAAATTTAGCCCTATCCTTTCCATTGTCGTTACTGATATTATTTATTCCATTTTCCTTATCTAACAGCACTGCCTAACACTTCCAGAATAATGTAAATACTGATGAACAGTATCTTTGCCGCTCCCTAACTTTAATGGATGCGTCTTAGTATACGTCAGAGTAAGCGCAATTCTGGCTACTAGTTTAAAATATGTTTATAATACATATTTACTGAGTTTTATTTAAATCATGCTATAAAGGTATCATTCCATCCTTATTTTTAGTTCATTTGGTTTAGTTTTCAAAGTGTCTAACATTTTATCTAACGTCTTTGAGATAGCTATCAAACACTACGAGGTTATCTTTTCCTTTCACCTATTACAAATTATAACTGTGAATGACATATTGAGCCATTCTGGATTCCTAGAATAAACTCCTTTTGGTCAGAATATTATCCTTTTATCATAATGCTGATTTTATCTGCCAATATCTTATTTATAACTTCTATACCTAAACTCATAAGAAAAACTGGTTTGGGGTTTTAGTTTGTTTTCTAACCTTCGTTAGGTTTTAGTATCCAGTGGTCACACTGGAGAAAAAAGAATTGGAAAAGCTATCCTTCTTTCTGTAAGCTCCAGGCTTAAACTTCTTTCCCTACATTTCAACTTATTCAACCAACATTTCTTGAGTACCCACTGTGCATTTGTTAAGACACTGACAAGATAAAATTTCATATATATATATATATATATATATATATATATATATATATACACACACACACACATCCTTGGTGCAAAAAATTAAGTGAACAATGAAGAAACACACATGGAAGTATACTATAATATTACTGGCTCATCTACATATATGTATAGAGCTGCACAAGGAAGACTTCACAGAAGAACTGCAATTTGCGCTAAGTCTTGAAGGCAAGTAGGAGACAAAGAAAGGAGAACCAGCATTCTAAACATGTGTTCATGAAGCAATCACTTCTACTTGCTCTTAAATAATTTTAATCCATAGGACTGTGTTTCCTGTAAGATGACGCTACATTACTAATGGCAACTGGAATTGTGTATTGATACAACCAACAAGGCCTATATTTCTTTCCACATTATGTTCAGAAGTGGGACTTAATATTTGTAGAGCTTGTTACTTCAAAATTAGTCTTAAATTCATGTTTTTTCCTACTACTTGTTCAAATTCACCATATTGCTGGTTGTCCTCTGCCAGAATAACACTGTGGCTTTCCATAATCCTTAACTATTCACTATTTAGTAACTCCAAAACTCAAAAATAAATGGGCACAGGTTGAAATATTCAGAACAGAAGGAGTAGAAACGTAACATTCAAAGTTCATCACGATGCTGGTAGGGTTTTCATGCTGCATGCTATCTGAGATGATTACACCTTCTCTTACAATGTTCTATGGCCAGGCTCCAGGTTACCTCATTAAAATATAAACTCTTGAAAGTAAAATGAAAGAAACTCAGGATGGTGCCTACAACACAGCAGTTGATAGAAAATTTTCTAAAACAATACAGTCCAGTAATTTGAAGATTGTAACGCACATAGCTGCAGATTAACCGTAAAAATACAGTATATGCTTCTGGGAGGATAAACTGGTCCAATCACTCTGGGAGACAAGACTGATATTCAGAGTTTTGAAAACGTACACACCCTGAGCAAATTCATTTCTGGAAATTTACACTAAAGAAAAAAATTAATGTACAGGGATATATGGTTAGGGATATTCAGTGCAGCACAGTTTTATAATAATGAAAAATTAACAGTAGTCTAAATGTTCAACAGTAAGAAATATAAATAAATGCAACAGAACATTATAAATTCAACTGAAATTACAAAACTCTACATGTACTGACAAAGAAAGATGTTCAAGACAAATTATTAAGAAAAGCGAGTAACATTACCTGCATTATGCATCGCTGCACTACGTAATACAGTAGCCACTACCTACACAGAGATACTTAAATTTAAATCTGATTAATTAAATTTAATTTTAAATTAGTTATATTTAAATGAAATTTAAATTTCAGTTCGTCAGTCACACGAACCACATTTCAACTGCTCAACAGTCACATGCAGCCAGTGGCTACCATATTGCAGAGAGCAGATACAGACCGTCGCCATCATCAGGGGAGTCGCTGTTTTGCTGCTTTTAACCTCCTTCCTCACCCTTCATTTAAAAAAGGGATTATTCAGACTGGCACTAAAATAGTTCTGAGATTTTTTTTCCCCCTATCCAAATGTGAAAATTATCTGAAGACTCTGACCTCATATAGAGAAGTAGAGCTGTCATTTTTTTTTAATTCAATGTAAGATGAATTCTTCACTTAAGCTTTCTTAAAATGAAGCATTACATAGAAAAGTGAAAAATTATCAGTAGACACAGTGGTCAGCTAAAGTCTGAGTTTCCTCTCTAAAAATAAGTGACAGCATACCTCTGTATCATTCCCTCTAGCTGTGCCTCCAGGGCAGCAAATAATTTTTATCACGGATCTTTTACAGCAAGGCAACAGTTTCCATGGAAACCACAGGGCAAACATCCATTACTGCTGCCTAGGACTTTATAAGCACACCGAAACCGAGGGAATCGCTTACTTTCAATTATTAATATTTTAAAATTGAGCAGTAGTCAGCTACTTTAATTCTGGTTTTGTTGTGTGTGTCTCTATGAACAAATCAATAGATGAGGAACAAATCAAGAAAATTCTGTGCCCCTCTAGCAACAAAATGAGTCTACAGAAATCAGGAGGGGGAAAAAAAACCCCAGAAAGGTATTAAACCAGTATACATGCCAGCCAATGTCATCTCATACAAGACAGCAAATCAGAACAGAAATCAGTGCAGAACTTAGGTAAGAAAGAAGAAATTCCCTTGCACTAGCTCAGGAGAGCATATAAATTTATCTAGGTCAAAATGCTGACTACTCAGGAAAAAAAGACAGTCATAACAACTGAGAAAGTGGCCACTCACCTCTCTCAACAGAGTGTTCTCTTTTTCCTTCTGCTCCAAAGGGCTTTTGAGGTGGTGGACATGCATCTCTGCCTCTGCCAGTCTCCTTGTTCTCTCATGGTCCTCCTCAGTAGCCTTAGCAGAAAGCCCCTTGCTCTGCAACATCTCCAGAAGCTTCTTGTGGATTCGTCCCGAGCGTTCAGGGTTTGCTTCTGAGTCTCAATCCGCAGCTCCATCTCCTCCAGAGTCTTTCGAAGGAGGAACAGCTCCTTGGCCTGCCGCTCATGCTCAGTGTGCAGCCTCTGAAAGTTCTCCTCCGTCAGCTCTGCCACGCAAGGCTCACCAGTCCTACTGTTACTATCCTGTTCAAACAGCTGGTTCAGGTCCCTCTGGATCCGCAATTCATCCTGGAGAGCCTGGACTGTCATTTGCATGTGCTGGTATAAAGACAAAAAAGAAAACCCAAATGAGCTTTCCTCCTCAAGTAGCAGAAACAAAGCAGACTACGGGGAATGAGAAAGCAGCTACCACAGCTCTCAGAACCCTGCATTTAGCAAATGAGGATTCACATTATTCTGTTTTACACTGTCTTTAAAACTGATTGAGATAATCTGTAAAATGTCAGTAATTTAATTTGTGTTTATTACCAACAGGAAACAAGGTCAGTCTGGCAGCTCCTCACTTTGCTTGACTAAATAAAGACACTGTTCAAGATTAGCAGAAGGTATTACACGGAACTGAAGGTGAGGAGTGGGGAAAGGCAGGGGAAACCTATAGGAATACGGACACATCATACAAAAAATTTCACCAAAAAACACAAAGGATGGCAAAATACAAAATGACTTTTAAGTGCTTTACAATTAAGTTAGCACATTAAATAATAAACATATGAGTGCATGCCAGAATGTGCTTAGCACTCCTTATGTGTTAATTCATTTAATCCTCACTATAACACATGTACTATTATTTGAATTTTATTGATGATGACACCAGGCACACAGAGACTTAAATAACTCACCCCAAGATCACACAGTAAGTGACAGAGCTGGCATTCGAATTAAAGCAATTCTCGCAGCCCACTGAAGCTAGTACCCAAAGGTAATTAGATAACTTGAAGCTTTAAAAACAAAAAACAAAACACAAAAAACTGAGGCTGTGTGTGCTATTTATACAGAAGAAGATAACAATATAAGTGAGTAATTTGAGTAATTAAATGAAAATGTTAGTGCAGATAAGCTAGTAAAATGTTCCAGAGGGTATATCTTTAGCCTGTATCCCTAACGAAGGTATATGAACCTTTAATCTGAATGGATAAATTCTAGAACATTATACAGAGAACCTAAAAGGAAGTTACATCAAGAATCATGTTTTTAGAAATGAAGAAGCAACAATAGAAAATCACCCTTTGTATTCAAGGTATTCAAGGTCTGGCAGTGTGCCGCAGTGGAAGGAAACTAACCCACAATCAGAAGACAGGAGTTTTAGTTCCAGCTCTCACACTAAAGAGCAACCTAATTTGGAACACATTGCCATCTTTCTGGGTTTCAGATTCCTCATATTTAAAGTGAGGCTATAAATGCCTGCACCATCTTTTCACAGAGCTAATAATATCATTGAAATCTTTGTGGCATATATGTTAAAACAGACATTGTTTAAAATTTTTGGCAAACTGCAAAACAGCAGTAAATATCTCAAGGAAACGATCTGGCAAGTGTACAAAGACGCTCACTGTTGTTTACACCAGCGACAAAATTAGAAACAACCTAAATGGATATTAATAGGTGATGAGTTAAGTAAATGAGAAATGTCCACCCAGTTTAATACTATGCATCAATTTTTTTAAATGTAGATTTATATTTACTGATAAAAACTACAGTTACAACATATTAAGAGTAAAAAAAGGAGATTAACCAAGATGGCGGAGTAGAAGGACGTGCTCTCACTCCCTCTTGCGAGAGCACCAGAATCACAACTGGCTGCTGGACAATCATTGACAGGAAGACCCTGGACTTCACCAAGGAGGATACCCCACGTCCAAGGACAGAGGAGAAGCCACAGTGAGACGGCAGGAGGGGCGCAATCAGAGTAAAATCAAATCCCATAACTGCTGGGTGGGTGACTCACAGACTGGCGAACACTTATACCACAGAAGTCCACCCACTGGAGTGAAGGTTCTGAGCCCCACGTCAGGCTTCCCAACCTGGGGGTCCGGCAACGGGAGGAGGAATTCCTAGAGAATCAGACTTTGAAGTCTAGTGGGAATTGATTGCAGGACTGTGACAGGACTGGGAGAAACAGAGACCCCACTCTTGGAGGGTACACACAAAGTAATGTGTGCATCGGGACCCAGGGGAAGGAGCAGTGACCCTGGGGGAGACTGAACCAGACGTACCTGCTGGTGTTGGGGGGTCTCCTGCAGAGGCAAGTGGTGGCTCTGTTTCACCGTGGGGATAAGGACACTGGCAGCAGAGGTCCTGGGAAGTTCTCCTTGGCGTGAGCCCTCCCAGAGTCTGCCATTAACCCCACCAAAGAGCACGGGTAGGCTCCAGTGTTGGGTTGCCTCAGGCAAAACAACCAACAGGGAGGGAACCCAGCCCCACCCATCAACAGTCAAGTGGATTAAGGTTTTACTGAGCTCTGACCGCCACAGCAACAGGGAGGGAACCCAGCCCCACCCATCAACAGTCAAGTGGATTAAGGTTTTACTGAGCTCTGACCCCCACAGCAACAGTCAGCTCTACCCACCACCAGAGCCTCCCATCAAGCCTCTTAGATAGCCTCAACCACCAGAGGGCAGACAACAGAAGCAAGAAAAACTACAATCCTGCAGCCTGTGGACCAAAAACCACAGTTACAGAAAGACAGAAAAGATGAAAAGGCAGAGGGCTATGTACCAGATGAAGGAACAAGAAAAAACCCCAGAAAAACAACTAAATGAAGTGGAGATAGGCAACCTTCCAGAAAAAGAATTCAGAATAATGATAGTGAAGATGATCCAGGACCTCGGAGTAAGAATGGAGGCAAAGATTGAGAAGATGCAAGAAATCATTAACAAAGACCTAGAAGAATTAAAGAACAAACAAACAGAGATGACCAATACAATAACTGAAATAAAAACTACACTAGAAGGAATCAATAGCAGAATAACTGAGGCAGAAGAACGGATAAGTGACCTGGAAGACAGAATGGTGGAATTCACTGCTGCGGAACAGACTAAAGAAAAAAGAATGAAAAGAAATGAAGACAGCCTAAGAGACCTCTGGGACAACATTAAACGCAACAACATTCGCATTATAGGGGTCCCAGAAGGAGAAGAGAGAGAGAAAGGACCAGAGAAAATATTTGAAGAGATTATAGTCGAAAACTTCCCTAACATGGGAAAGGAAATAGCCACCCAAGTCCAGGAAGCGCAGAGAGTCCCATACAGAATAAACCCAAGGAGAAACACGCCGAGACACATAGTAATCAAAGTGGCAAAAATTAAAGACAAAGAAAAATTACTGAAAGCAGCAAGGGAAAAACGACAAATAACATACAAGAGAACTCCCATAAGGTTAACAGCTGATTTCTCAGCAGAAACTCTGCAAGCCAGAAGGGAGTGGCATGATATACTTAAAGTGATGAAAGGGAAGAACCTACAGCCAAGATTACTCTACCCGGCAAGGATCTCATTCAGATTCCATGGAGAAATCAAAAGCTTTACAGACAAGCAAAAGCTAAGAGAATTCAGCACCACCAAACCAGCTCTACAACAAATGCTAAAGGAACTTCTCTAAGTGGGAAACACAAGAGAAGAAAAGGACCTACAAAAACAAACCCAAAACAATTAAGAAAATGGTCATAGGAACATACATATCGATAATTACCTTAAACGTGAATGGATTAAATGCCCCAACCAAAAGACATAGACTGGCTGAATGGATACAAAAACAAGACCCATATATATGCTGTCTACAAGAGACCCACTTCAGACCTAGGGACACATACAGACTGAAAGTGAGGGGATGGAAAAAGATATTCCATGCAAATGGAAATCAAAAGAAAGCTGGAGTAGCTATACTCATATCAGATAAAATAGACTTTAAAATAAAGAATGTTACAAGAGACAAGGAAGGACACTACCTAATGATCCAGGGATCAATCCAAGAAGAAGATATAACAATTATAAATATATATGCACCCAACATAGGAGCACCTCAATACATAAGGCAACTGCTAACAGCTATAAAAGAGGAAATCGACAGTAACACAATAATACTGGGGGACTTTAACACCTCACTTACACCAATGGACAGATCATCCAAAATGAAAATCAATAAGGAAACAGAAGCTTTAAATGACACAATAGACCAGATAGATTTAATTGATATATATAGGACATTCCATCCAAAAACGGCAGATTACACGTTCTTCTCAAGTGCGCACGGAACATTCTCCAGGATAGATCACATCTTGGGTCACAAATCAAGCCTCAGTAAATTTAAGAAAATTGAAATCATATCAAGCATCTTTTCTGACCACAACGCTATGAGATTAGAAATGAATTACAGGGAAAAAAACGTAAAAAAGACAAACACATGGAGGCTAAACAATACGTTACTAAATAACCAAGAGATCACTGAAGAAATCAAACAGGAAATCAAAAAATACCTAGAGACAAATGACAATGAAAACACGACGACCCAAAACCTATGGGATGCAGCAAAAGCGGTTCTAAGAGGGAAGTTTATAGCTATACAAGCCTACCTAAAGAAACAAGAAAAATCTCAAGTAAACAATCTAACCTTACACCTAAAGAAACTAGAGAAAGAAGAACAAACAAAACCCAAAGTTAGCAGAAGGAAAATCATAAAGATCAGAGCAGAAATAAATGAAATAGAAACAAAGAAAACAATAGCAAAGATCAATAAAACTAAAAGTTGGTTCTTTGAGAAGATAAACAAAATTGATAAGCCATTAGCCAGACTCATCAAGAAAAAGAGGGAGAGGACTCAAATCAATAAAATCAGAAATGAAAAAGGAGAAGTTACAACAGACACCGCAGAAATACAAAACATCCTAAGAGACTACTACAAGCAACTTTATGCCAATAAAATGGACCACCTGGAAGAAATGGACAAATTCTTAGAAAGGTATGACCTTCCAAGACTGAATCAGGAAGAAACAGAAAATATGAACAGACCAATCACAAGTAATGAAATTGAAACTGTGATTAAAAATCTTCCAACAAACAAAAGTCCAGGACCAGATGGCTTCACAGGTGAATTCTATCAAACATTTAGAGAAGAGCTAACACCCATCCTTCTCAAACTCTTCCAAAAAATTGCAGAGGAAGGAACACTCCCAAACTCATTCTATGAGGCCACCATCACCCTGATACCAAAACCAGACAAAGACACTACAAAACAAGAAAATTACAGACCGATATCACTGATGAATATAGATGCAAAAATCCTCAACAAAATACTAGCAAACAGAATCCAACAACACATTAAAAGGATCATACACCACGATCAAGTGGGATTTATCCCAGGGATGCAAGGATTCTTCAATATACGCAAATCAATCAATGTGATACAGCATATTAACAAACTGAAGAATAAAAACCATATGATCATCTCAATAGATGCAGAAAAAGCTTTTGACAAAATTCAACACCCATTTCTGATAAAAACTCTCCAGAAAATGGGCATAGAGGGAACCTACCTCAACATAATAAAGGCCATATATGACAAACCCACAGCAAACATCATTCTCAATGGTGAAAAACTGAAAGCATTTCCTCTAAGATCAGGAACGAGACAAGGATGTCCACTCTCACCACTATTATTCAACATAGTTCTGGAAGTCCTAGCCACGGCAATCAGAGAAGAAACAGAAATAAAAGGAATACAAATTGGAAAAGAAGAAGTAAAACTGTCACTGTTTGCGGATGACATGATACTATACATAGAGAATCCTAAAACTGCCACCAGAAAACTGCTAGAGCTAATTAATGAATATGGTAAAGTTGCAGGATACAAAATTAATGCACAGAAATCTCTTGCATTCCTATACACTAATGATGAAAAATCTGAAAGAGAAATTATGGAAACACTCCCATTTACCATTGCAACAAAAAGAATGAAATACCTAGGAATAAACCTACCTAGGGAGACAAAAGACCTGTATGCAGAAAACTATAAGACACTGATGAAAGAAATTAAAGATGATACCAACAGATGGAGAGATATACCATGTTCTTGGATTGGAAGAATCAACATTGTGAAAATGACTATACTACCCAAAGCAATCTACAGATTCAATGCAATCCCTATCAAATTACCAATGGCATTTTTTACAGAGCTAGAACAAATCATCTTAAAATTTGTATGGAGACACAAAAGACCCCGAATAGCCAAAGCAGTCTTGAGGCAAAAAAATGGAGCTGGAGGAATCAGACTCCCTGACTTTAGACTATACTACAAAGCTACAGTAATCAAGACAATATGGTACTGGCACAAAAACAGAAACATAGATCAATGGAACAAGATAGAAAGCCCAGAGATTAACCCACGCACCTATGGTCAACTAATCTATGACAAAGGAGGCAAAGATATACAATGGAGAAAAGACAGTCTCTTCAATAAGTGGTGCTGGGAAAACTGGACAGCTACATGTAAAAGAATGAAATTAGAACACTCCCTAACACCATACACAAAAATAAACTCAAAATGGATTAGAGACCTAAATATAAGACTGGACACTATAAAACTCTTAGAGGAAAACATAGGAAGAACAGTCTTTGACATAAATCACAGCAAGATCTTTTTTGATCCACCTCCTAGAGGAATGGAAATAAAAACAAAAATAAACAAGTGGGACCTAATGAAACTTCAAAGCTTTTGCACAGCAAAGGAAACCATAAACAAGACGAAAAGACAACCCTCAGAATGGGAGAAAATATTTGCAAATGAATCAACGGACAAAGGATTAATCTCCAAAATATATAAACAGCTCATTCCGCTCAATATCAAAGAAACAAACACCCCAATCCAAAAATGGGCAGAAGACCTAAATAGACATTTCTCCAAAGAAGACATACAGACGGCCACGAAGCACATGAAAAGATGCTCAACATCACTAATTATTAGAGAAATGCAAATCAAAACTACAATGAGGTATCACCTCACTCCTGTTAGAATGGGCATCATCAGAAAATCTACAAACAACAAATGCTGGAGAGGGTGTGGAGAAAAGGGAACCCTTTTGCACTGTTGGTGGGAATGTAAATTGATACAGCCACTATGGAGAACAATATGGAGGTTCCTTAAAAAACTAAAAATAGAATTACCATATGATCCAGCAATCCCACTACTGGGCATATACCCAGAGAAAACCGTAATTCAAAAAGACACATGCACCCGAATGTTCATTGCAGCACTATTTACAATAGCCAGGTCATGGAAGCAACCTAAATGCCCATCAACAGACGAATGGATAAAGAAGTTGTGGTACATATATACAATGGAATATTACTCAGCCATAAAAAGGAACGAAATTGAGTCATTTGTTGAGACGTGGATGGATCTAGAGACTGTCATACAGAGTGAAGTAAGTCAGAAAGAGAAAAACAAATATCGTATATTAATGCATGTATGTGGAACCTAGAAAAATGGTACAGATGAGCCAGTTTGCAGGGCAGAAGTTGAGACACAGATGTAGAGAATGGACATATGGACACCAAGGGGGGAAAACTGCGGTGAGGTGGGGATGGTGGTGTGCTGAATTGGGCGATTGGGATTGACATGTATACACTGATGTGTATAAAACTGATGCCTAATAAGAACCTGCAGTATAAAAAAACAAACAAAACAACTAATACTAAACTTTCATTGGGTTATTTGTATGGAAATATGTTAATATAAATGTTTCAGACATTACATGAAATTTCTAAAAATCTTATATTTGTATTTGTATGGAAATATGTATGGAAATATGTTAATATAAATGTTTCAGACACTACAGGAAACTTCTAAAAATCTTATATGTTCTGGTATAATGTTATAAGTAATAATCCTAGTTATTACTTTAAAATGTATATCTCAGAAATAACTAATTTTCTTGTCAACTGCATTATTATGAACTTTCATCAAATCTTTAACCATGGTCATTTTTAAGTCTTTTGTCATTTACAGACAGTTCTGGGTGTACTCTGATGATTTTGCAAATATGTTCCTATAAAAGGGTGTCATCTTCAAGAAATTCATGGAAAAGACTCTGACAAGTACAGGTTTCTGGTAACTGACTGTACTGCTGAACTGAATGAATAAGCATTTTCAGAACTCTTAATGAAAAACTGATGAACTCATAAAAGTGCTAACAAAAGATCAAGATGAAAAAAAAAATTAATTACATGGGACTGAGTGAACTGATGAGGATGAGTATAATTTTTGTGACTTTCTGTCTGAATTTAAAAAAACAAAAATCCCACAAGGACTCAGAGGCAAAGAATATACAAATCAATTTTCACTGCAAAGTAAAGGAGCTGTTACAGTGGAGGATTACTGGACTGAATGTCAATATTATGACATAGTATGAGTGTGTTTCATGTTTGGTAATTGCAATCATTGTTGCATTTGTTGTGGTCATCCATGTACAATGCTTGGTGTCAGTCTATTTATCTCTTGTAAAAATAAAATACAGTGTGTGTGTGTGGAAAAAAAAAAAAAGAGAGAAAAAAAAAAGAGTAAAAAAAGCAGATATATAATAGCAAGTATAGGATGACTGCGATTCTAATTTTTAAAAAGTATAAACATGCAGAGAAAAGTCTAAAAGGATGCAAACAATTACCAGTGTCTGGGTATGGGTAGATTTTACATTTTTCTTCATACTTTTTTGTACTATCTAAATCCCCTACAGTAAGCAAGTAATCAATAAAAAGGGACATTTTTACCTTTAAAAATAAGAGAAAAGACTTCAGAGATGCCTGCTTGGCTGTGTTCAATTTGCTACCACTTTGGGTAAAAGGGAGGGAACAATAAATATTTACTATTTACTATAAATAAAAAATATCATAAGAAATAAAAATACTTCTGTAATGTTACACAAGTAATAATTAATGGTTATTTGGGGGAACAGAGGAAGGCAAGACGGGAGGAAGGGAGGAACGAACTGGAATCACTGGGGGACAACATGTAAGAAAACTTTATTATATTCCGCATAAAAATTTTTTTAACTGAGGTGTAACTGACATTGAAAAGTTTTTAATAATAGTTTTATTGAGACATAATTCACACATGCCATAAAGTTCACCAGTTTAAAGTGTGTAAGTCAGCAGTTTTCAGCATATTAAAAGTTATACATTGATCACTACTATGTAATTCTAGAACACTGCCATCACCCCTTAAGAGAAATCCCATATACATCTGCAGTCACTTCCCAGCCACTTCCCATCTTTCTCTCCTCCTAACCCTCCCTCCTCTTGAATTTGAACTAAATGTATGTACTACCCACCCAAAAATTAAATTTAAAAAAATGCCTAATGATATTTTTCAGCCTCAAAAAGGAAGGAAATGCTGACACACGCTGCCACATGGATGGACACTATGCCAAATGAAATAAGCCCGTCACAAAAGACAAATATTACACGAGTCCACTTACATGAGGTCCCTAGAGCAGTCTACCTCACAGAGACAGGAAGCACAAGAGTGGTTGCCAGAGGCTGGGGAGACGGGAGACGGGAGACAGGGAGTGACTGTTTGATGGGTGCAGAGATTCAGTTTTACAGGATGAAGAGTTGTGGAGATGGATGGTGGTGATGGCTGCACAACAGTTTGAATGTACCTTATGAACTGTACACCTGAAAATTGGTTAAGATGGTAAATTTAACATGGTGAATGTAAGCTGTATTTTACAACGATTTTAAACACTGGGGAAAAAATGCCTGCCATAGAATTCCAACGTGTTGATATTAAATAATTTACTTATAACTATTGATAAATATTTAGTTTGGTTCTCATTTTCCACTATTATAACAGGCACCTTCACATGTGTATCTCTGCACATTTATCCAAATTTTTCCTGGAGATAAATTCTGAAAGGTGGAATTCCTGGATCAGAGGGTATGCAGTTATGATTTTAATACACACAACAAATGATCTCTAAAAGGGTCTGTACAGATTTAAACTTCCACCAAACGATGTCTGAGCACTTTCCTATACCTTTGACAACTGGGTATTTTCTTTCTTCTCTTTCTTTTTTGGGCTTTCCTTTTATTACCAGTAAGACTGAATATCTATTCACATATCTACAGGCGCTTTGTATTCCTTCCTTTGTGACTCATCTGTTCTTGTTCTTTGCTCATTTTGTTTTGGGGACATTTAACCTTTCTCCTAAGCCACTTTAAGATCTTTTTATATTTGGAAAACAACCTTTTGCCTGCTGTGCATGTTACAAATATATTTCCAAATCTGTCATTTTTCTTTTAACATAGTTTATGGCAACTTAAATACAGAATTTTTTTAGTGCAAAGATAAGAACCTCTTCTTTTACAGTTTCTGGTTTTGGTATTATGCTTAGCAAGTAGTGAACTTTCAATTATGGCAGTCTTCAAACTCTCGAAAAGCACTGGCTTTTTCTTACGAAAAATAAATTTACAATAAAATTATCAGGTATTTGAATTCATGAATATGATTCTTTAAATAAATTTAACTACCCGCATCATGCTGTAAAGATTCTCAACAGTTGTTGGAGTTCAAAATCCTTAATAAAGGGCTTCCCTGGTGGCGCAGTGGTTGAGAATCTGCCTGCTAATGCAGGGGACACGGGTTCGAGCCCTGGTCTGGGAAGATCCCACATGCCGCGGAGCAACTAGGCCCGTGAGCCACAACTACTGAGCCTGCGCGTCTGGAGCCTGTGCTCCGCAACAAGAGAGGCCGCGATAGTGAGAGACCCGCGCACCGCGATGAAGAGTGGCCCCCGCTTGCCACAACTAGAGAAAGCCCTAGCACAGAAACGAAGACCCAACACAGCCAAAAATAAATAAATAAATTAATTAATTAATTAAAAAAAAATCCTTAATAAAAAGATGTGTCAAATTGCTAATTCTCTGAAGCCTATAATCAACCTCCAGTTTCATTCTTTACCTTTGGAAGTCAAAAAATCCAAATAAATTCTGAGCAAGTTTATCCCACAGGGAAATATCAGAAGTTAAATTCAACAATGAAACTGATTTCTAGGTACAACTGTCCCTCCTTTTCTGGACACTCATCACCAAATTCATTCAAATCAGGAGAAACAGATGTTGATGACAGCTAACAGTCTCACATACACTTTAGCACTTGTGATTATACTAGTATGGCAAGCACTGTTTTGGTGAAGAAAGAAAATACAACGACTAATGTGCCCTGCTTCTTCAGCTCTGCTTCTTCAGCTCTGCTTGCACCCATTTTACTAGAATACAGAATTAAAATGATGCTCTGACTGGTAGCCGAGAAGGCTACACAGCAATTTTCTCCATTGAAATGGGAATCAGCACCCCTTCTTTAGGCTACATTCAAGCTAGATTCACTTTACTAAAATTCCTGCCAACTCCCCTGGGAGAAGAAAGAAGCAGCAGGCAATAAGCCAGGCTGCTCTTTCTCTAGCACATTCATACTGAAGATAAAGGGAGCATATCTGCACATATCACAGAGATTTACCATGACCGACCAAAAACACATGCTGAATTTAGCAGGACAATCTCAGTTGTCAGATATTAGGAAAATTTCTATTTGGGAATTCTGCTTATGACACTCTCCAAAATGATCTCACACTTCTCACATGCCAAATTGTACACCAACACTCACTAGTCTACTTCTGCTCACTCTAACACTCAGCTTGAGCTGGAAGACTGGAAAAATAACTGCTTAAAATTTAGTCCAAGGATTGTACTAAAATTACACCAAGCTGTATCTCAATGAAATGGTAGGATGTTGTGAACAATAGTAATGAAAATTCTTAAATCTCTGATAGGGTTTATGATCATTTTTTAGAAAAATACATCTCAAAAACAACAAAACATCACAACAATGCCTCATATATTTTAGACAAATATCAGAAGCTCTTCTGAGGCAAAACTTCCATTAGTTTCTCTGAACAAGAGAACGCTTTGATCCAGTTTATCCTGATTTCTAAAATGACAGAACCAAGGAGTCTAGAGCTATTTTTAGTTACAGAAAAAGAATATTATGGATACATGAAAACGGTCATCATCACAAACATTATACTGTATCCCAGAGAGTTCAATGCACTATTTGTCAAGATAACCATTAGAAAAAATACCAGTACTGCATCCTATTATGTTAAATTAAGAACGATTTTTTTTCTGAAACATGTAAATACATACATTGAGGAAACTTTATCAATGCAAGATGCAAAAGAGTTTATAATAATTCTTACTAACATCACCCAAGTCGATCCTCAGGCTCTGTGATGTTCTGATTTGTGCTGTACCGTATGTGTCCCTAAGAAGAGCACTTACCAGCCCAATCTGCAATTTATTTCTTTGTATCTGTCTTCAAGAAAAACTTTCTAGAACTTGGGACTTTCATCTTGTTACTCTAGGGCACGGCACAGTGTTTGGTATAGTAAGTGCTCAATAAATTTTTGATGAAAGATTGACAAAAACAAATTTTCACGCATTATTTTGAAAGTAAATGGCTACTGGATAGTAGATGCAAATCAAGTCCCCGGAAAACTATATCTTTCCCCTATAACAGAGAGAATTACTCTTATTCTGTAACAATTAGTTCCTTACCAGCTAACACAAAAAAAATTCTATCTCAAATACAAACTGGCCAAAATACTAAATGCAATCCTAATTTTTTAAAAAATGTTAATTATACACTCTGGATTTATTTGTGTTTGATCTGAAGTGAAGAGAAGCATTTTCAAATAATTAACTGTCAACAAGAATCTTTTATACTTTTAATACTATACAACATACACCAAAAGTGTAGGATAGAGTTCTTATCCAAAAACAGAGCTTACAAAGTGGTAAAACTTAATAGCTATATATACACACTCACACACCAGCACTATACCTTATTATAACTTTTAAATTAAGAATATTCAAGAACGAGAAATGGGACACATAAAAGCGCTTATTATATATGCAACATACTCGAATGAAGTTCAGATTCTATAAGATCACTATGATTTGGATTCATGAATCTTTAATATGAAAAGAAAGTATTCTAATTTCTATCATTTTAGAAGAAACTCAAAGTTTTTTAATGAGTCTGAACCTCCAAGACTGAGACAAAGCAAGAGCCTCTAGGTAGTTCATTTCGTCTGATCATTAGTCTAGTATTCTTTCCGTTGATTCTTTCAGTTGCTGACAAGGATTTATTTTCTGTGCAGCAAAGCACACTGTAAACTCTCAAATATTAAACCAAAACCAAGTTCTCAGACTGATCTAAATAAACACCAGCAAGAGACATACTACAATGCAAGAAACAACCATACCAGAATTCAAATGGATAGATTAAATTGTTTAAATGAATGCTACTTTGAGCTTATTCTCCTCTAAAAAAGATGTCAGAGTCAAGAAAATGAACAAGCAATTATTCCAGATTCCTAGCAGCTACTCTCTGCTACTGAATCCAGGAGAGAAAAAAGAACATCTGCCTTTATGCCAGCATAACCCAGAGGAGAAATTAAAGAATAAACAAAAATACTATCAAAATGGGGAAGTCCCGAGGTCATAATACATTCTATTATTGTGTGCTCATCAAGACAACAACTCAAGTGACAATAAACTGATTTTAGTACAGGTTCTAGAAATTCCAAATAGCTTTCAGTTACCCAAACTCCCATACCATTTACTTACCCCTTAACCTCTACTTAAAGAGTATATGTATATGTATAACTGATTCACTTCGTTACAAAGCAGAAAACTAACACACCATTGTAAAGCAATTACACTCCAATAAAGATGTTAAATAAATAAATAAATAAATAAATAAATAAAATATAAATAAAGAATATCCTCTACCCGTTCCCTCACTTTCACTCCCAGCTAAATCCTACCTGTCCTTTCATCCTTAGATCAGGCATTACCTCCTCTAGAAAGCCTGTCTGACTCTCAAACTGAACAAAAGGCAGAAATAGAGAGGAAGGAATGGGTGGAGGAAGAAAAGTACAGAAAGAAGAAAAGATAATATCCCAAACCAGATATTACAGTAGTAAAAATATCATCCTAAGCAATGTCAGGATTGAAGACGTCATTCCATTAAAAAATAACATCAAAATAAAAATTTTTTTAACCTTAAAAGTAAAATCAGGGCTTCCCTGGTGGCGCAATGGTTGAGAGTCTGCCTGCCGATGCAGGGGACACGGGTTCGAGCCCTGGTCTGGGAAGATCCCACATGCCGCGGAGCAACTAGGCCCGTGAGCCACAACTACTGAGCCTGCGCGTCTGGAGCCTGTGCTCCGCAACAAGAGAGGCCGCGATAGTGAGAGGCCCGCGCACCGCGATGAAGAGTGGCCCCCGCTTGCCGCAACTGGAGAAAGCCCTCGCACAGAAACGAAGACCCAACACAGCCAAAAATAAATAAATAAATAAATAAATTTATTTAAAAAAAAAAAAAAAAAAAGTAAAATCAACCAGCAGAGGGATCCTATAGTAACCATTTCCATAGTGTTTAACTTGAGAATGCTCAGTACTAACAAAGCAAAGGCAGAATTAAATACAAGGGACCATAAAGGTACTGTTCAGTCTAGCAGCATTTTAAGTATCAACCTCACTTCTTTCTTCATGCTCTACAACCCAAAAGTTTCAAGCACCTGCAACAGACGTCAATGAGGTTAACAAAATTCCCAGATTTAGTCCCTGAAATACTAGTATATAAATCAAGAAGAAGGGTGAAGAAAGAAGGGTAAAGAAAGAAGAGTTAAGCGATACCTATCAGCTGTGAACATGTTAAGAGCTAACCCTGGCAATGCTACAACTGGGAGTGGATTCAGCTGAATAAACACACACCGGAGGCAGCAGCTTGACTGTGAGGTGGCGGGGCGGGGTGGGGGTGGGGGGGTCCCTGCTGGCATAAAGCTAACGGGCTAATGTCTGTGTCCCACAGAGCTATGTCAACACTGAAGTCACTGTGTGCCCAAAGCTTTCCAGAAGCTATAGAATTCCTTTTTCCTTTCCCCCCCCCCTTTTCCTCCAGAGAAAGAGTAGAGGCAAGGAAGACTGATATTGAGGGAGAGTACAAAGAGATCATGACCTTACAATCTTACAGAAAAGCACTCCTGTACACTGCCATTGTTTAAGATGCTTTCACACACACTATCACTAAACTGTGTTAAACTGAAATGAAGCCCATCAAAATTATTTACATAAATAATTCTGTCTTGGGGAGAAAATAGCATAGAACATATACAAAGAACATCAGCTAACCAGAATAAACCAACCAAATTACTCACATTTTTTTTCAAGACTTACCTCTTTAATAATGGGCTTTCTTGTAAAAATCAAATCTACACTAGGCAACTGATAGACTACAACAGTCCACTGTTGTATTTTGTTCTAGAGATACTAAGATCAAGTGCAGTTAAGACAAGAGAAGGAAACCAAAGGTATAAGAATTAGAAAGCAAGAAAGTCATTATACAGAGATTGTAGGATGAAAACTCATAAGAAATTACAGACAAAATATCTGTATAATTAAGAGTCCAGCAAGGGACTTCCCTGGTGGTCCAGTGGTTAAGAATCCACCTTCTAGGGCTTCCCTGGTGGCGCAGTGGTTGAGAATCTGCCTGCTAATGCAGGGGACACGGGTTCGAGCCCTGGTCTGGGAAGATCCCACATGCCGCGGAGCAACTAGGCCCGTGAGCCACAATTACTGAGCCTGCACGTCTGGAGCCTGTGCTCCGCAACGAGAGAGGCCGCGATAATGAGAGAGGCCCGCGCACCGCGATGAAGAGTGGCCCCCACTTGCCGCAACTAGAGAAAGCCCTCGCACAGAAACGAAGATCCAACACAGCCATAAATAAATAAATAAAATAAATAAATTTAAGAATCCACCTTCTAATGCAGAGGACGTGGATTCTGCATCCCACATGCCACGGGGCAACTCAGCTCACGTGCCACAACTACAGAGCCCACCAGAGCCCACGCGCTCTGGAGCCCGCGCACCGCAACGAAAGATCCTGCATGCCGCAAGGAATATCCCGCGTGCAGCAACTAAGACCTGACGCAGCCAAAAATAAAACAAATAAATAATTAAATATTTTTTAAAAAAAAGAGTTTAGCAAGCCTGGCGCATATAAGATCAACATATAAAATTTAACTGCATTTCTCTACAAGGAACAAATCTTTAAAAAGTGTCATTAAAAAGAGAGAGAAAGAGAATCTTGATAAATAAAACCAAAGAAGCATCTGGGGATAAAATAACAATAAAAAGTCAAACTATTATGGAGAAAATCATAATTGTTTCAAAAGCAAAACACCAAGGTATAAATATTATTTTTTTTGTATACAATCCCTTAATTTTTCCATGGCAACCATCAAATAAGGCATATCAAAGACTCTTTTGCACATGCTTCTGTAAAAATGTTAAGTAGATAAAAGAAATCTTTAAAAATTAATAAAATTTTTTTGAAAATCAATTTAGGTAGTAAACAGACAATACAAAAGATTGCTTCATGTTTTAACATCATGTTGAGAAGAAATAAAACCATATGGGATCTTCACGGGGTATTTAAAAGGAAAATACATTTGTTTTCTTGACTCTCACCAATTTTATCACATAAACTCCAATAAATACATGTGTTACCATTATTTTCATTCATCTCCTACATCCATATTTACTCATCGCGTTGTATTTTCAATTTGAATACTTAGGTCTATGACCACAAAATCTTTCACTTCACTTCAGCTGACTGCATACTTTTGGGGAAAGTTAAACATGCACTTACCCTATGACCCAGCGATTCCACTCCTAGATATTTCCGCAAGAGAAATAAAAACATGGCCACAAACACATCTGTATAAAAATGTTTACAACCGCTTTATTCATAAGAGCCAAAACTGGAAACAACCCCATCAACAGGAGAATGGATAAATTAATTATGCAGTATCCATGCAATGAAAACTACTCAATATTAGGATGACTATGGATACATGCAATAACACGAATAAACTTTTAAAAAAATATATAGTACACTGAGCAAAAGAAGCCAAACACAACAGAGTACAGACTATATGGTTCCATGTATAGGAGGTTCTAGAGCAGGCAAAACTAATCTAAAGTGAAAGGAATTAGAACACTATCTATGTGTTCGGGGCAGGGAAAATACTGATTGGGAAGGAGCTCAAGGGAACCTTATGGGATGATGGAAATGTTCTATATCTTCGTTAAGACTGCATTATACGACTACTGGCATTTGTCAAAACTCATGGAACTATGATACGGAAGATCCATGTATTTTGCTGTATGTAAACTATACTCCAACAAAAAATAAATATATTAAAAGAGAAAAAAGTAACAGACATAGGTCAGAAAAGGGAAAAGTAAATAAATATTCAAGAAAATTTCTTAACAAGTAGGAATGACTTCACTTAAAAGAAAAAAGGATAATTTAGTTGATTTTAAGAACACTTCCAGTCCCAACATGTATTATGCTCTATCACCTAATTCAGTTGTAACCCTGCATTCTTAAAAAGGTTAGAGAAGAAAGCAGAAGCTTGGGGCTACAGAGACTCATTCAAATATACAACAACATATGGAAATCACCATCAACAATTTGCCTTATTTGCTTCAGATATCTCTCTCTCCCCCCCACCCCTCACTGTTGCTTATTTGAAATTCACAGAAGTGATGTCATCTGTTCTTGATTCTCTTTGCAAATTGCTCATGTTACTCAACATAATGTGTCTGAGAATGTAAACTGGTATAGCCACTATAGGAAACAGTAATGGAGGTTCCTCAAAAAATTAAAAATAGAACTGCCATTAGATCCAGCAATTCCACTTCTGAGTTTTTATCCAAAGAAAACAAAAATAACTAACTCGAAAAGATATCCGCACCCCCATGTTCACCGCAGCATTATTTATAATACCCAAGATATAGAAACAACCTAAGTGTCCATCAATGGATGAATGGATAAAGAAAATGTGGTGTGTATATCTATACACATATGTGTATAGATACACACAATGGGATATTATTCAGCCATAAAAAAAAATAAAATCTTACCATTTCGGAGGGGGGGGCAGAACCACAAGCTCACAGGTAGAGAACAGATTGGTGGTTGCCAGGGGTGGGGGACAGGGAGTGGGTGAAATGGGTAAAGGGAGTCAAAAGGTACAAACTTCCAGTTATAAAAATATATAAGTCCTGGGAATATAATGTACAGCATGGTGACTATAGTTAATAACACTGTATTACATATTTGAAAGTTGCTGAGAGACTAGATCTTAAAAGTTCTCATCCCAAGAAAAAAAAGTTCTTTGTAACTATGTGTGGTGATGGATGTTAACCAGACCCAGTGTGTTGATCATTTTGTAATGTATCCCAATAGCAAAATATTGAAACTAATATAATATGTCAACAATACTTCAATTTTTTAAAAACGTGTTTGAGATTTATCCACACTGATTTACATAACTCTAGCTCGTTCACTTTTATGAACTGTATAATACAGGTTTCACAATTCCTTATCCAAAATTCTAAAATCCAAAGAGCTTTAAAAAGACTTAAATTTTTCTCCAAGCTTAATGGAAAAACCTGACTCAACTGCTATGAGGCTATTTACCATTTATTTATCCAATTTAATATGAATATTCCTAAGTTTTGCTACAGATTTAATATGTTTGATTACTGGGTATTGTCCAGATCCCAATGGGAGTATTACACAATATACAGTTTATGTACTGGATTACCTTTCAAAATCTGAAAAACATCTAAATTCCAACATACATGTGCCCTAAGTATTTTGGAGGAAGGGACTGTGTACTCATATTCCATTTTGTGAATAAATACCAACTTACCCACTCACCTACTTGAGGAACAGTTAGATGTTTTTCCACTTTTTTCACTGTTACGACAAGCACATGTACATCTACCTGTCTCCTTGTGCACATGTGCAAAAGTTTCTCTCAAGGAGACACACAGAAATGAAACTGCCAGGTAGTAGAGCGTGTCTTCAACCTTACTGGTCATTTAAATGTACCTTTTTCAATTTACTATAAACAAGATGCATGACACAGATGATAAAAGGGAGCAGATATCCAGCCTATAACTTTCATATCTACAGAACCATTAATCATATAACACTTTCCATTAATCATAAAACCACTTTCCTAGAAGGAAATTTTTGGTGGAAATGGATTGGGTTGTTACCTTAAAAAAAAAAAAAAAAAAAAAAAGCTAAATGATTGTGCATTCAATTCCATCCATAAGGAATAAAGACAGTGTTTTCAAAGAAAGTTATTACTTATGAAGCTACTTTAATTAGCAGAGCCCAAGTATCGCTGTAAGGCTTGAGAATTTTTTTTAAAAAGCAAAAATTCTATCCATAGGATCTTTTCTCTCTGAAAGAAGGAATGAGAGAAGAAACAGAAAAGATGGGAAAGAATCCTAATTTCTCTCCGCTCACCCTACTTCCTAAAATGGCATCTTTCCCTGAGAATCCCCACAAAATACAACTACTTTAATCTCAGTACCAAAATTTTGATGTCAAAGATTCCTATAAAAATGATCTTAGAGATAAGGACACAAAATCTGAAAGCAACAATAATCAACAGTTTCAAGAATTTCCTTTCTATCCCTTTCATATTTATTGGAAAATAAATAAATAAGCAGGCTTCTTTTTTTCTCTCAGGTATTTGAGAAACAAAAAAGTAACACAGGGATACCTGATTCATTACTAATGTTTAAAATATTTTTAAACTAAACTTATGAATTGGGATAGATGCTTATATAATTCTTTTTTTCTGACAGCTTTTAAGAACACATTCTTTGATCCCCATATTATAAGGAAAATTGGCTTTTTAAATAAACCTACTTGCTTAACCCAAGGTATCTAAACAAAAACAAGAAAACTTAAATGAGAGGTTCACAAAGGAACATTTGATGACGTTAGTGGACCTAAAATATGTCATATTTCTTATACAGACTTAAGCAAAAGAAAGTATGAATCCCAACGTATAGACAAGTGCCACAAAAACACAAAACCTACAGGAACACAAGAACAGCACTTTATCCTAGGTGGAAAAACGAACCCCTAGCCTATTTCAATACCAGAAGAACGACAGATTCTGAGAGGGCTCCGGCTACCTTGGGAGTTCTCTCCATCAAGAACAAGAACTAGTAATTAACATGAAAGAGTCCATTTCAGACAATTCTACCCACAAAGGAGGCAGTGCTGTTGAAAAATAAACTTAACCAAACATTGGAGAACAGAAAAAAAATACTGAAGTATAAGCCCTCACTGAGGGAAGAAAGATCTTTAGTTAGTAGCAGGCATTAAGCTCCCTGACAGAGATACCATGGCAGGTGGCTATAATAAACATGGTCTGTCTCCATATGAAGGTAGATAAGACAGATAACGGTGGATAAGAGAGTCATTAATCCCAACAGCAACAAAAATACACAATTATAACTGCAAACAGGGATAAAAGCTATAAATCCAAGGTAGTAAAAGATAAGAGAAGATTTGGGGGCTGGGTGAGATCTGAAGAATGAGTTAACTTCCATTAACTATTTAAAGACACAACACTTCTACTGTGAGGAGAAGACTACTTAGGTGAAGACCCTCAAGAAGGAGGGGGCACAGCACATTTGAGGGATTAAGGAGACTGAGCACCAAGGAAGTGTGACAAGAGTTCTGGACTTTAAGGGCAACAGGAAGCCCTGAAAAAGTTTTGAGCAGAGTATGATCATCTCTACCATCATCACTAACAGTGATGCCGGGCACCTAGTACCACATTTAATTCTTAGAACAAGTACATGAGGTAAGAATTATATAACCATTTTACAGATGAGGAAACTAAGGTTTGGAAAGACTTAGCAGCCTGCCAAGCTCACATAACTAGTGAGTGGTGGAGCCAGGATTCAAACATCACATGGGCACTTTCAAAAGCTCAGACTGGCTGCAATGAGGCTGCATATCAGGGGGAAACAGAAAGACGGGAAAATTGGGAGACCACTGCAATAATGTCAGCCAACAGCGACATGACCAAACTATGACAGTGGCTGTGGGGTGGGAAAATGGATGGCTTACAGAAATACTTCAGAGAAAAAAGATCACCAGCATTTGACTGGCAGGGTGGGAAATGAGGGAATGAAGCAATCAAGGAAAATTCTGAAGTTTCTGACTTAAACACCATGGACAAGTTGGTGGCACCATAAACAAAAATGGGAAAAAATAAGGAAGGACCAGAATTGAGGGGAAATCTTGAGCTGAATGTAATGTGCTTTTGAGATGCTGAGAAAAGGTTTGAGGGAGCAACTGGGCATGTGGGTCTGGAGCTTAGAGGAATGATATGAGCTAAAGATGTTAAGTGTGGAAGCTCTGATACACAGATGTTAACTGAGGCCAAGGTAGTGAATGAGCCTCCCTAGGAAAAGAAAACACAGCAAGAGGAGATAGTCATAGGACTGATTCAACATTACATGGCAGGCAGAGGGTAAGAGGCGGGCAAAGGAGACAAGAGGAGCAGTCAGAGAAGTCGGCAGAAATCAGGAAAACTGTGTCACAGAAACTGAAAGAAGTTGATAAGGACCCTTTCTCTAAGGGGAGAACACAGACCAAGAAAGATCTGGCTCTGGGTTCAATTCCTGGTTCCATCAGGATGACTTCAGTGAAGTTAACTAAATACTCTGAGCCTTAATTTATTAATCTATACTATGAACATTATGAAACTTAATCTACAGGGTTATTATAATAATTAGCAGTAAGACAGAACACCTATCACACTGTAAATTATCAATAAATGGCAGCTACTGTTGTTGCTCCTGTTTGTAAAATCAAAAGGTTTGGTTAGTGGCTTATTGAACCCAGCCCTGGGAAGCCCTAGGGGTTCTAAAGAACATCTTCAGGGAATGCCTGGCAGGGCCACACTGGGGCATCTGGGCTCCCCAGTCCTGTCTCAATCAGAACAGCTTTGCCTTCTTTTTCATTTTACTTCTTAAAATAAGTTTTAGGCACTTGCCTGGTGGCACCGTGGTTGGGAATCCACCTGCCAATGCAGGGGACACGGGTTCGAGCCCTGGTCCGGGAAGATCCCACATGCCGCAGAGCAACTAAGCCCGTGCACCACAACTACTGAGCCTGCGCTCTAGATCCCGGCTCCACAACAAGAAAGGCCACCGCAATGAGAAGCCTGCGCCCCACGCCGCTCGCCGCAACTAGGGAAAGCCTGTGCGCAGCAACGAAGACCCAACACAGCCAAAAAATAAATTAGTTAATTAATAAATAATAAGTTTTATTTTCATATCTGAATAATATTCATTTGAAAAAGGGGTCTGCAGCTTAAAGTGTTTTTCAAAAAGCAATGACTGGATCATCTCAATAGTCCCTTCAATTCATTTGGATTACAGCTTGTAATTCTTTTTTTTTTTCTTTTTTTGAATTTTTGAAGTTTATTTTATTTATTTTTTTATACAGCAGGTTCTTATTAGTTATCTATTTTATACATATTAGTGTATACATGTCAATCCCAATCTCCCAGTTCATCCCACCACCACCCACCCTCCCCGCCACTTTCCCCCCTTGGTGCCCATACGTTTGTTCTCTACATCTGTGTCTATTTCTGCCCTGAAAACCGGTTCATCTGTACCATTTACAGCTTGTAATTCTTCACCAAAGTAAAACATGTGAGAAATAAGGACAAAACAACACACTTGATAACATAATCCCTAACATGAAGCTTATTATTTATGATTATTTAATTAGAATAATGGTTATAAATCAATTAGCTCTGTTTCTCTACTGAAAATTGTACTAGGGTCAGTGCCATTACTGCCATTGAAGCACCACAGCCTTATAATAGCAATTTTTTGTTTGTTTGCTTAAGATTATAACCACATGAACAGTGAAGAAAAGAGTTAAGCAGCATTAAAATCACAAAGGGCCTTCTTTTTTCATGAAAAATAAAGTTGGTTAGTGTGCTCAAATTACTTGTTTTCTTTTTGAAAGCCCTGCATGAAGAAAACCAATTAATAAAGAATCAAACTATCTCACCAGCCTTTTCTCACTGAAATCAGTACCTCTAAAAACTTTCTTTTAATATCCTTTTCTTATGCTATTGATTGTTTGTAACTAATCACTTTCCATGTCATCATTGTATGTGGTCCTCTTGTGATAATTATCCCACACTCTCCAGTTTAGTCTGTTGAGCAATTACCACTCTGGTGCAGCTGAAAATTCTCAGGGACACTAGCTTGAATCTCTATGGCACAGATGTCCTAATACTTCATTTTAAAATGGGACAAAGGTTTTACAGAGCCTTGCTGATCTTTTGTCCCAGACACTGGCTGTCTTTTTCATCTAGGACATAATCAAAAATGTACTGTATTAAAAAAAAATGTACTGTATAAGTTTTTTAACTACAACTTTAGAATTTATACTCTTCAATAGTAAGTCACTTCTCTTAAATGACAGAATTTGCTCCTATTTAATTGCTGGAAGTTTTAAGCAATTAAATAGGAGCGGACGGTGGATCAATAGTTGTCTTCATTTTAACAGCTCACCCAATAATGAGGAACATGAGAACTGCATCTGGAAGATTTGGTGTGAAAGGAAATGACTTCTGAAAGGCTGACTGATTTATCTGTGCTGATACTGGCACAGACTGCCCTACTTTAGGCAGGATGGTTAGGGAAGGTCTCTTTGAAGACGTACCATTTAAGCTGACACCTGAGGCAGCCAGCATATAAGAGTGGGGTAAGAATGTCTGGCAGCACATAAGAATAAAGAGTTAAGAACAGCATATATATATATATGTATATGTGTGTGTGTGTGTACATATATATTTGAAGGACATTTTCTTCAACACCCCATCGGCCATTAATACAAATTGAAAGCATGTTATAATCAAATCAATGTAGTCCTGGAAAAAGAATATCAACAAAGAGATCAATGGAACAAATCTCACAATAATTAAGCACTTAAGAAAGAAAAAGGAAATGCCACAAACCAAAAGAAAAGAGACTGATCACAGTATTTAGAAAGCTTTTCAATTATTAGGAAAACATCAAAATAAATAGGTTCTCCCCACACAAAATTAAAAATAAGTTCCAGGAAGATTAAAGAACTAGGTATAAAATGCAAATTAATTAGAAAATAAAAAGAATAAATATAACATATTTAATGATATTCAGATAGGGAAGGACTTTCTAAACAAAAAACGAAATGTAAGAAATTACAAAAAAATTACAAATTACAAATGTAAGAAAAGTATAGTACATTTTACTGCTTAGAAATCTAGAATTATAAACATCAAAAGTCAAAAACTAATGAGCAAATGACAAAAACTAAAAATTATTCACAACTGGGAAAGTACTTTATCCTCACTATTGAAAAAGCCCATAAAAGTCAATGAAATACTAAGACCTTACTGTCCCCAAGAGAAATTAACAAATAGGAATATACCAATCACAGACAATATGCAAATTGACAATAAACACATGAAAATGTAAACAAAGAATTGCAAATGAAAGCAAGGTAAGACAAAACTTTTTAATCTATGAAAGAGGTAAAAGGTTTTTTTCAGGCAAAAGATTTTTAAACATTATATGAACAGGTAAGGTGATACATGCATTCGTACATGCCTGATCACCTAAAGTGGTCCAATCCTTCTAGAAGACCGTGTGTCAATAAGTATATTCATCTCGGGCTTCCCTGGTGGCACAGTGGTTGAGAATCTGCCTGCCAATGCAGGGGACACGGGTTCGAGCCCTGGTCTGAGAAGATCCCACATGCCGCGGAGCAACTGGGTCCGTGAGCCACAACTACTGAGCCTGTGCGTCTGGAGCCTGTGCTCCCCAACAAGAGAGACCGCGATAGTGAGAGGCCCGCGCACCGCGATGAAGAGTGGCCCCTGCTCGCCGCAACTAGAGAAAGCCCTCGCACAGAAACGAAGACCCAACACAGCCAAAAATAAATAAATAAATAAAGTACCTATAACAAAACAAAAAAAACTCATTTAAAAAAAAAAAAAAAGTATATTCATCTCTTTTATTTTATAAGCACAAATGTATCATCCTTAGGAAGCAGAAACTATCTTCTAGCAATGTTGCTTTTCTCTCCAAATATAAGGGGGATAATATAGTAATTTGTAGGGTCATTTTTGTAACATTTTCTCATTACAAAGTAATAAATATAAGTGTTAAAACATTTTAAGAATACATAAATGTATATGGGAAAACCTCTCCTATAATTCCTTTGATCCCCTCTGATGAATAGATTCAATTTTTTAACAACCTATCATAGGAAAATAATCCGAAATGTGAAAATGTATTAATAAAGATGGCCATAACAGTAATACATATGACAAAAAAACTGAAAAGTGGGGAGACCTTCAAGATGGCGAAAGAGTAACACATGGAGATCACCTTCCTCCCCACAAATACATCATAAATACATCTACGTGTGGAACAACTCCTACAGAACACCTACTGAACACTAGCAGAGGACCTCAGACCTCCCAAAAGGCAAGGAACTCCCCACGTACCTGGGTAGGGCAAAAGAAAAAAGAAAAAACAGAGACAAAAGAATAGGGACGGGACCCGCACCAGTGGGAGGGAGCTGTGAAGGAAGAAAGGTTTCCATGCACTAGGAAGCCCCTTCACTGTCGGAGACAGGGCGTGGCAGGGCGAAGCTTCAGAGCCACGGAGGAGAGCGCAGCAACAGGGGTGCGGAGGGCAAAGCGGAGAGATTCCCTCACAGAGGATCGGTGCCAACCAGCACTCACCAGCCCGAGAGACTTGTCTGCTCACCCGCCAGGGCGGGCGGGGGCTGGGAGCTGAGGCTCGGGCTTCGGAGGTCAGACCCCAGGGAGAGTACTGGGGTTGGCTGCGTGAACACAGCCTGAAGGGGGCTAGTGTGCCACAGCTAGCCGGGAGGGTGTCCGGGAAAAGTCTGGAGCTGCCGAAGAGGCAAGAGACCATTGTTTCGGGCGCGTGAGGAGAGGGGATTCAGAGGACCTCCTAAATGAGCTCCAGAGACGGGCGCGAGCCGAGGCTATCAGCACGGACACCAGAGACTGGCATGAGACGCTAAGGCTGCAGGTGCAGCCACCAAGAAGCCTGTGTGCAAGCACAGGTCACTATCCACACCTCCCCTCCCGGAAGCATGTGCAGCCCCCGACTGCCAGGGTCCCGTGATGCAGGGACAACTTCCCCAGGAGGACACACGGCGCGCCTCAGGCTGGTGCAATGTCACGCCAGCCTCCGCCACCACAGGCTCACCGCGGTGGCTCACCACCGCATTCTGTACTCCTCCCTCCCCCCAGGCCTGAGTGAGCCAGAGCCCCGGAATCAGCTGCTACGTTAACCCTGTCCTGTCTGGGCAGGAACAAACGCCCTCAGGCAACCTACATGGAGAGGAGAGGCCAAATCCAAAGCTGAACCCCGGGAGCTGTGTGAACAAAGAAGGAAAGGGAAATCTCTACCAGAAGCCTTAGGAGCAGCGGATTAAATCTCCACAATCAACTTGATGTACCCTGCATCTGTGGAATACCTAAATAGACAATGAATCATCCCCAAATTGAGGCAGTGGACTTCGTGTGATTTTGCCTGTGTAGCTTTACTTTTACCAATTGTCCTAGGGTTCTGTCTGTCCGTTTTTTGTTTTTTTTCTTAGTATAGTTTTTAGCGTTTGTTATCATTGGTGGATTTGTTTTTTGGTTTGGTTGCTGTCTTCTTTTTTTTTTCTTTTTTTTATTACTTTTTAATTTTTTTTATTTTCAATAATTATTTTTTATTTTTTATTTTAATAACTTTATTTTATTTCTTTTGTTTCTCCCTTTTCTTCTGAGCCATGTGGCTGACAGGGTCTTGGTGCTCTGGCCGGGTGCCAGGCCTGTGTCTCTGAGGTGGGAGAGCCGAGTTCAGGACATGGGCCCACCAGAGACCTCCCAGCTCCACGTAATATCAAATGGCAAAAGCTCTCCCAGAGATCTCCATCTAAACGCTAAGACCCAGCTCCACTCAACGACCAGTAAGCTACAGTGCTGGACACACTATGCCTAACAACTAACAAGACAGGAACACAACTCCACCCATTAGCAGAGAGGCTGCCGAAAATCATAATAAGGTCACAGACTCCCCAAAACACAACACCAGACGTGGACCTGCCCACCAGAAAGACAAGATCCAGCCTCATCCACCAGAACACAGGTACCAGTCCCCTCCACCAGGAAGCCTACACAACCCACTGAACCAACCTTAGCCACTGGGAGCAGACACCAAAAATAACGGGAACTAAGAACCTGCAGCCTGCAAAACGGAGACCCCAAACACAGTAAGTTAAGCAAAATGAGAAGACAGAGAAACACACAGCAGATGAAGGAGCAAAGTAAGAACCCACCAGACCAAACAAATGAAGAGGAAATAGGCAGTCTACATGAAAAAGAATTCAGAGTAATGACAGCAAAGATGATCCAAAATCTTGCAAGTAGAATGGAGAAAATACAAGAAATGTTTAACAAGGACCTAGAAGAACTAAAGAATAAACAACAAGGATGAACAACACAATAAATGAAATTAAAAATTCTCCAGAAGGAATCAATAGCAGAATAACTAAGGAAGGAGAATGGATAAGTGACCTGGAAGATAAAATAGTGGAAAAAACTACTGCAGAGAAGAAAAAAGAAAAAAGAATGAAAAGAATTAAGGACAGTCTCACAGACCTCTGGGACAACATTAAACGCACCAACATTCGAATTATAGGGGTCCCAGAAGAAGAAGAGAAAAAGAAAGGGACTGAGAAAATATTTGAAGAGATTATAGTTGAAAACTTCCCTAATGTGGGAAAGGAAATAGTCAATCAAGTCCAGGAAGCACAGAGAGTCCCAGGCAGGAGAAATCCAAGGAGAAACACACGAAGACGCATATTAATCAAACTATCAAAAACTAAATACAAAGAAAAAATATTAAAAGCAGCAAGGGAAAAGCAACAAATAACATACAAGGGAATCCCCATAAGGTTAACAGCTGATCTTTCAGAAGAAACTCTGCAAGCCAGAAGGGAGTGGCAGGACATATTTAAAGTGATGAAAGGGAAAAACCTACAACCAAGATTACTCTACCCAGCAAGGATCTCATTCAGATTTCATGGAGAAATTAAAACCTTTACAGACAAGCAAAAGCTAAGACAATTCAGCACCGCCAAAGCAGCTTTACAACAAATGCTCAAGGAACTTCTCTAGGCAGGAAACACAAGAGAAGGAAAAGACCTACAATAACAAACCCAAAACAATTAAGAAAATGGTAATAGGAACATACATATCGATCATTACCTTAAATGTAAATGGATTAAATGCTCCAACCAAAAGACATAGACTGCTGAATTGATACAAAAACAAGACCTGTATATATGCTGTCTACAAGAGACCCACTTCAGACCTAGGGACACATATAGACTGAAAGTGAAGGGATGGAAAAAGATATTTTATGCAAATGGAAATCAAAAGAAAGCTGGAGTAGCAATTCTCTTATCAGACAAAACAGACTTTACAATAAAGAATGTTACAAGAGACAAGGAAGGACACTACATAATGATCAAGGGATCAATCCAACAAGAATATAACAATTGTAAATATTTATGCACCCAACATAGGAGCACCTCAATACAGAAGGCAAAGGCTAACAGCCGAAAAAGGGGAAATCGACAGTAACACAATCATAGTAGGGGACTTTTAACATCCCACTTTCACCAATGGACAGATCATCCAAAATGAAAATAAATAAGGAAACACAAGCTTTAAATGATACATTAAACAAGATGGACTTACTTGATATTTATAGGACATTCCATCCAAAAACAACAGAATATACTTTCTTCTCAGGTGCTCATGGAACATTCTCCAGGATAGATTATATCTTGGGTCACAAAGCAAGCCTTGACAAATTTAAGAAAATTGAAATTGTATCAAATATCTTTCCTGACCACAATGCTATGAGACTAGATATCAATTACCGGAAAAATTTTGTAAAAAATACAAACACATGGAGGCTAAACAATACACTAGTTAATAAACAAGAGATCACTGAAGAAATCAAAGAGGAAATCAAAAAATACCTAGAAACAAATGACAATGAAAACACGACGACCCAAAACCTATGGGATGCAGCAAAAGCAGTTCTAAGAGGGAAGTTTATAGCAATACAATCCTACCTCAAGAAACAAGAAACATCTCAAATAAACAACCTAACCTTCTACCTAAAGCAATTAGAGAAAGAAGAACAAAAAAACCCCCAAAGTTAGCAGAAGGAAAGAAATCATAAAGATCAGATCAGAAATAAATGAAAAAGAAATGAAGGAAACGATAGCAAAGATCAATAAAACTAAAAGCTGGTTCGTTGAGAAGATAAACAAAATTGATAAACCATTAGCCGGACTCATCAAGAATAAAGTCTGAGAAGACTCAGATCAATAGAATTAGAAATGAAAAAGAAGTAACAACTGACACTGCAGAAATACAAAGGATCATGAGAGATTACTACAAGCAACCATACGCCAATAAAATGGACAACCTGGAAGAAATGGACAAATCCACAGTCAACACTGTGAAAATGACTATACTACCCAAAGCAATCTACAGATTCAGTGCAATCCCTATCAAACTACCAATGGCATTTTTCACAGAACTAAAACAAAAAATTTCACAACTTGCATGGAAACACAAAAGACCCCGAATAGCCAAAGCAATCTTGAGAAAGAAAAATGGAGTTGGAGGAATCAGGCTCCCTGACTTCAGACAATACTACAAAGCTACAGTAATCAAGACAGTATGGTACTGGCACAAAAACAGAAATATAGATCAGTGGAACAGGACAGAAAGCCCAGAGATAAACCCACGCACATATGGTCACCTTATCTTTGATAAAGGAGGCAAGAATATACACTGGAGAAAAGACAGCCTCTTCAATAAGTGGTGCTGGGAAAACTGGACAGCTACATGGAAAAGAATGAAATTAGAACACTCCCTAATACCATACACAAAAATAAACTCAAAATGGACTAAAGACCTAAATGTAAGGCAAGACACTATAAAACTCTTAGAGGAAAACAGAGGCAGAACACTCTATGACATAAATCACAGCAAGATCCTTTTTGACCCACCTCCTAGAGAAATGGAAATAAAAACAAAAATAAACAAATGGGACCTAATGAAACTTCAAAGCTTTTGCACAGCAAAGGAAACCATAAGCAAGATGAAAAGACAACCCTCAGAATGGGAGAAAATATTTGCAAATGAAGCAACTGACAAAGGATTAATCTCCAAAATACACAAGCAGCTCATACAGCTCAATATCAAAAAACAAACCACCCAATCAAAAAATGGGCAGAAGATCTAAATAGACATTTCTCCAAAGAAGACGTATGGATGGCCAAAAGGCACATGAAAAGATGCTCAACATTGCTAATTATTAGAGAAATGCAAAGCAAAACAACAATGAGATATCACCTCACATCAGTAAGAATGGCCATCATCAAAAAAGTCTACAAACAATAAATGCTGGAGAGGGCATGGAGAAAAGGGAACCTTCTTACACTGATGGTGGGAACGTAAACTGGTGCACCCACTATGGAGAACAGTACGGAGGTTCCTGAAGAAACTAAAAATAGAGTTACCATATGATCCAGCAATCCCACTCCTGGGCATATATCCAGAGAAAAACATAATTCAAAAAGATACATGCAACCCAGTGTTCACTGCAGCTCTATTACAATAGCCAAGACATGGAAGTAACCTAAATGTCCATCAATAGGTGAATGGATAAAGAAGATGTGTTTTATATATTTATACATATATATGTATACACACACATACATACACACACACACACACACACAATGGAATATTATTCAGCCATAAAAAGGAATGAAATAATGCCATTTGCAGCAACATGCATGGACCTAGAGATTATCATACTAAGTGAAGTAATCCAGACAGAGAAAGACAAATATCATGATATCGCTTATATGTGGAACGTAAAAAAAAAAAAAAAGATACAAATGAACTTATATACAAAACAGAAATAGACCCACAGACATAGAAAACAAACTTATGGTTACCAAAGGAGAAAAGAGTGTGGAGGAGGGATACATTAGGAGTTTGGGATTAGCCACCACTCTCAACAGCATGTTTGGATAGACGATTAGGCCTGAAGTGCTTAATTTGTTAAAAGAAAGGTATTAAACAACCATTTTATTAAGATATGAAAATGAGAGACAACAAGGAGAAATTTAAGTGCAAATTAAAGCAAAGACTACTTTAAAAACTTTTAAGTCAGTAAATCTGCATGACAAAAAACTTGTACAAAATCTAAGAACAGCATGATGCTGTAGTAGTATCTCCTGAGCAAATGAGGAAGGTGATTTAAGAGACAGGTCACCGGGCTTCCCCGGTGGCGCAGTGGTTGAGAATCTGCCTGCTAATGCAGGGGACACGGGTTCGAGCCCTGGTCTGGGAAGATCCCACATGCCACGGAGCAGCTGGGCCCGTGAGCCACAATTGCTGAGCCTGCACGTCTGGAGCCTGTGCCCCGCGACGGGAGGGGCCGCGATAGAGAAAGGCCCGCGCACCGCGATGAAGAGCGGTCCCCGCACCGCGATGAAGAGTGGCCCCCACTTGCCGCAACTGGAGAAAGCCCTCGCACGAACCGAAGACCCAACACAGCCAAAAATAAATAAATAAATAAATAAATAAATAAGAAAATCCTTTAAAAAAAAAGAGACAGGTCACCTGTCAGAGCCAGGTTTTAACACCTTATTTCTAGAACTTTTATTTAATGTTTATTCATCAAATTTCTATACCACTTATAAATCTCTGAATACTTTAATGACTCATCCCATGCCTTAGTGTGTGAGTGTTTGACCTTACCAAAAACAGTCTTGCAAATCACAGTATTTTTCTGAAATGTAATCTCTAACCTGGGTTGGCAAGGGAAGTCCATAAGAAAGTTTAGTACTGTGGTTCCAAAAATAATAACAACAACAACAAAAAAAATCACACGCAATTCCCTTTTAATGGTTTAAAGTCAAGCATTCTTTAAAAAATTCTTTCAGGGCTTCCCTGGTGGCGCAGCGGTTGGGAATCCGCCTGCCAATGCAGGGGACACGGGTTCGTGCCCCGGTCCGGGAGGATCCCACATGCCGCGGAACGGCTAGGCCCGTGAGCCACAACTACTGAGCCTGCGCGTCTGGAGCCTGTGCTCCGCAACGAGAGAGGCCGCGATAATGAGAGGCCCGCGCACCGCGATGAAGAGTGGCCCCCACTTGCCGCAATTAGAGAAAGCCCTCGCGCAGAAACGAAGAACCAACACAGACATAAATAAATAAAATTAAAAAAAAAAAAAAATTCTTTCATATCTTTTCAAAGTCCTAACAATAAAGGAAAATTCCTTTACAAATCCACCACTGTTTTGCTATAGACACTTGAACTGAGTGGGAAAGATGTGACAAGTCAAGTCAAGATATTGGTACACAGAGAAAACGAAACAATACTCCTACACCGTTGCTTTAGCAGGGCCTGTTTGTGCTTAGGAGTATCACATCGATACCTTGTATTCCCGAATATTATACCCATCCTTCCTCTATGTTCTTATCATCAGGGATAAAACCTTGTCTTCAACTGCCTCTACTAACCTGCTCGTAAGAAGCAAACTTTCTCATCACGATACTCAGAACCCTGAATTCTCCCCGTTCTCCCTGCGTATCAACCTATTTCTGGCTCCAGTATCTGTCACTTCCGAGAGCACATCACCTGCAATTCTTTTCTGAAAGATCAGGCTCTCTTAACCTCCCACTGTGTCCTAATAATCCATAAGCACAGGGGACACCCCGATATTTGTTTCCTCAACTCCTGAGCTGCCGTCATGATATCAAAACAATCATGCCCCATGAAAATTCATGCTGAGGTGTCATGGCAAGATCCTCTGCTACTTTGTAATTCTCATATTCAACATGTATTGATAGTTCAAAGTAGCAGAAAAGAAGAGGGGATGTTAGCTTCAAGCACTGGCTGGGCTCAGAAAGACTGTTTACTTTAGGTCAGAGAGAGTGCGTATTTATTGCAGACAAGAAGGAACTAACAGAAAGTGAGCAAAGATTATGTGAAAGAAAATTAATGGAGACAGATTGCAGAGGAGGGAACCAGAGCTTAAATCTGTGATAGAAATAAGAAGCGAGCTTGGTGAAGGAGAGACAGTATCTCCTCTGAGTCAGAAGAGACGACGACAAGAACACAGGTAACTGCTGAGGTGATGAAGGTAACTGAGGGGTCCCAGCATAGACTTGGTTTCAGTAAAATGAGAGCAGGACAATTACACAGGGGTGGGGATTGGAGTGATGGAGAAAGTACTAAGAGACTTAAAAAAGAGACATACTTGTTCTGAAGAGAAGGAAACCAGAACTTTTCAAAGTCACAGAGGAGAAAAAGCAGCAGCTGTATTCTGCACAGCAGATATATACAGCCTTCACAACAGACTATCTCAAGGAAGCTGCAAGATGCCTGGAAAGTACGAAAATGATGTCAAGAATGGTTCTGCTAAAAGTGACAATTTTGTCAAAACTGACTGGAGAGTGCGGCAAACGTTAATGGTTAAATATGGGGGATGGGTATAAGGAGGTTCACTATACTATTCTCTACTTTTGTGTACCTTTGGAAATGTTTATAATAAAAAATGTTTTTAAAAATTGCCTAGCCATCGTATGACCTCAGGAGCAATGGTTATCTTCCTCAGAAAGCTCAACAACTTGCCAGAACTTTCCAGAAGGTTTCAGGAACTTCAGAGATACAATTGCATACGGATACATACACTCTAGAGGACTGCAAAATTCAATGACAGGGAGGCAAAAAAAGTTTCTAGTTGACGAGGATTTGTCCCAAATTTGTTCTAAGGAGTGAGAAACACAAGTGAGCATTAAAATTAGGCTAAGCGTGTCAGGCGTGACAAACGGGGCCAGAAGATGAAAGCGATGAGGACAAGTATTTCAACTAAGCATATGCCTGAAGAACAATATTATAAAACTTACTTCATCTCCAGAACTTCCTCTAAGTGTTTTCTTCTCTCGGCCCGAAGGTTGGTCACATGAGTTTCCTTCTCTGCCAGTGACTGCTGAGTGCAGGACAGCGTCGCCTTCATGGACTCCAGCTCCTGTTTTACCTTCTCCATGGCCATCAGTAACTCCTCCACCTACGATCAATACAGAAAAGACAGAAACTGAGCATCTGGGTCAGGTATAGTCAGAGGAGCTGGGCAGTGGGCAACGCCTGGGTCCACAAAATTGAAGACACACCCATCAAAAATTCTGTACTCTCGCAGGATCAGACATAATTGGCAGTTAAAGAAATACATCTCTCATCTTCCCTCCGCTATAATTCTTCTCAGTTTAGGTCCAAAAAACCCTCATTTTCTTTTTGACAAATGTAAGGGCATCAGAAGTAACAGTGTGCCAGGAACAATCCCTTCTAAGGAATTTATTTGGAAACAGTCCAGAACCTTCCATGGAAATAACAATATAATGCAGATAAAAATATAAGGAACAAAATCATAATAAATATTTCTAGAACGATTTTAGGAAATAAAAGCCATAAACCTGACTAATACCAGATGCAGAATAAACATAAATGAGTCATTTTTATTCGTTCAAACTAAGATTCTTCTGTTTATACCATTACAAAAAATTTCTTGTTAAAGAAACAGCTAGAATTCAATCGCATAATTTCCTGCTCTAAAGCTGGATAGGTAGAGATTTTCTGAGGAAGGCAGGAAGAAAAGAAAAAATATATATAACCAGATAGAGAAGAGACAGAACGCTTTTAAAAGGCCTGTAAAGGACTTCCCTGGTGGCGCCGCCCGCGAGAACCGGGACGGCCGTCCGGGCCGCCCTCCCTCCCTTCCTCCCTCCCTCCCCGGCCGCCGAGGTGAACCGCGGACAGGCCGCTAGCGGGGTCTCCCGGGCCGTGCGGGAAGCCCACCTGTCCGCGGGCGCCAGGCTCCTCGGGGCGGCCCGCCCCGGGCTCTGCGTGACTGGTCCCCTGAAGCAGCGGCGGAGGCGGCGGCCCACTGTTTGCGCCGCACCGCCTCCTACGGCAAGCGGGAGGAGACAGACGCCGCCCGCCCGGCGCCTGCCGTGTGCGCCCGCGCCGGTCCGCAGCCCAGAGCCCCCGCCCGCCAGCCCCCAGCCCCCCGGCCCGCCAGCCTCACCTACGGCTCCGCACTCCCCGGGGGCGCGCTGCCGGGACCCAGCCAGGGCTGTGAGGAGGAGCGGGCGGAGGAGAGCCGAGGGGCCTAGCGCCAGCGACGGGCGGGAAGCTCCAGGCGCCGCCCGACCCCGAGCTGCCGCCACCGCGGCCGTCTCACCCTGCTCAGGACTGCCGCTGCCGCTGTCGGCCGGGCGCCGCCGCCGCCGCCACCACAGCCACAGCTCCGCCCGGGCGCCCGACGTCACCGCGCACCGCCCCCTGCGCGATTCCCCAGCCCCGCCCCGGGCCGACGTCTGCGCGAGCCCCGCCCCCGCGCGACCGCGCCCGGCCGGCGTCCCGAAGCCTCCGGGGAGTGCGACTCGGGCGCGCGCGGGCCTCGGGCACTTTCTGGGTGTTGTCTTTACTGTGATATCTTAGTTAACTAAGTCTAGTGGGGTGTCCCCCCTTTTTTTAAAATTACTAAAGTATGTCATTGTGTTAATTCAACATTAATACTAGAAACAAAAGTGAAAATTCCCATAGCAACAGCTGCTCTTTTTCTATGCTACGTTTATGCTTTTAGAAGTAGTATAAGAGCTGTTAAATGTGCGTTTTGCACATACTGTGTAAAACACATTGATGGAGAAAGAGCAGGGAATGAAGTATTTTGGCTAATCAAATAATAAACAGTGCATTGATTATCAATGTTCAGAGAAATATAATGTAATAAAGTAGATTAAGCGTAAAGGTTATGTGGAATATAGTTTACTTCTATGGCTTTTCAAAATGTGAGCCTGGAGGTGCTGATTCACTCATGTATTCATTCAACAGTTATTTATTAAGTATGGTTCTGGGTACTTTTTTTAGCCTTTGGGAATACAGTAGTGAACAAAGCTGACAAAAATTCCCACCTTCATGGAACTTACCTTCTGGACACCTTCTTGGGAAATGAAGAGGAATTCAGCAAAGGAGATTATTAATAAGAGGTTATTGAGGGAGGAGGAAGACCAGGAGAGTGCGATGTACTAGAAATGAAGGAAAGGAAGTTTTCAAGGAGGAGGGAATGGTCAACTGTGTCATTGTTTAAAGATGTGTCAGACTGTTGGGTAAGAAAGAATTCTGCCTGATTATAATGCCTAATAACAGAGAAATGACTAAATGCTTTTTAGTGTGAGATGAGACAAATGTAAGAATCTTTCAGTTTTTTACTTCCTTTGACTGATTTTTAAAAACATATATATTTCATTCTTTATTCTTTTCAGAACAAAATATGCAACCTGGGAGTTTATACTTGTACTAAGGAGAGGTATGACACTGTTGTTACTAATTATATGTACACTTATTTTTTTAATACATGTATCAAATCAGAAGTTATAAAAGTATACAGGGAAAAAAATAACTCTCTTCTGTCCCATCCAGTTACTCCTGAAGGCAGACACTGTTTCCAATTTGTTGTTTTTCCTAACCAGTGAAATTTTGTGCAGTAACACGGCATTTAGCTATTTTAAAATTGCATAAATATAACAAGTATTTTTATCCCCTATGTATTTTATTTTGCAGGCTTAATATTTGTTTTTATAATTTAAGTCTAGCTACCTGCAGACCTTTTTTTTTTTTTTTTTTAAATAACAGCGTTATTGAGAGACAATCCACATACCATACGATTCACCCATTAAAGTGTACAATTAAATTCTTTTGGTACATTCATCACCACGATCAATTTTAGAACATTTTCATCCTCCCAAAAAGAAGCCCCAAACTCATTAGCAGTCATTCCCCTGACCTTTGGTTTTAAAGCTCTCTTTTTTTAAAAAAAATAATTACTTCATTTATTTTTGGCTGCGTTGGGTCTTCGTTTCTGTGCGAGGGCTTTCTCTAGTTGCGGCGAGCGGGGGCCACTCTTCGTTGCGCTGCGCGGGCCTCTCACTATCGCGGCCTCTCTTGTTGCGGAGCACAGGCTCCAGACGCGCAGGCTCAGTAGTTGTGGCTCACGGGCCCAGTTGCTCCGCAGCATGTGGGATCTTCCCAGACCAGGGCTCGAACCTGTGTCCCCTGCATTGGCAGGCAGATACTTAACCACTGCGCCATCAGGGAAGTCCTATATGGGAAATTTTAAAAAAATATTTCCTAGAAACCACCAGACTCGTTGGCCAGTGTCACGTTGACACTTAGAGTTGTGAAGGAGGATGGGTTTGGGTTTGGGTTTGGGTTTGGGAATGGGTTTAGTACAACTGGCCCAGACCTCCACGCTTCATCCCTTAGGGTTAAAAGAGGGGCCCCCCTGCTCCCTAAGATCAAGGGTTCTCCACCCCAGCTGAACAAAATAGCAGTCTCTTAACGGGAAACAAGTGGGGATAGCGGGCAATGAACAATGGGCCACGGCTGCGGGTGATTGTGTCCGTTAGCTTTAAGGCCGCCACACAGGTCCCAGCAGTTTCTAACAGTACATGGGATGCCTATCACCCAGCAACCTTGACTGACTAGCAGTGGCACGCTGGAAATGCTGTGTTGGGAAGTACCTACCAATGAAGTACTTGTAGGACCCCAGGAAAGAAGAGCTGTGCTTTACAGCACCGGCTATGACCCAAATAGCCAAGGAGGCAGCAAGCAGCATGATATCTGTACCGCAGATCTTTTCTTGTAGCTGGAAAGCCCCAGCCTGTGATGGCAATTCCTATCTTCTTCCCTCTGGAAGATCAGTCCCAACCGCACTACCCCTGCTTCTGCTTCCTCTGAGTCTGAATGTCATCTGCCCACATTGAGGAGGAAAGGAGGAAGCCCAGGAGAGGCGTAGGCAGGAGGAATCCCACATTCCTCCTGACATCTGATTGAAGCACAGGTAAAGTGAGTCTTATGCTGTCCTTACCGAGTTCTAAGTATGAGGGACTGTACTGCACACGCAACCCCAGAGTAAGCACTGGAGATAAACCGACTTGCAAACTTTGTATCTGAAAAATCGCCTCAAATCTGAAATCACCAGTATTTCTACGCCATGTTTAGTGTCTATTTTTACGAACCAGTTTTCGAAAGCACCATCAGCAACAGGTCTAGAGCGTTCCTTTCCAAACCTGAATATTTTTAAGCAAACTTTTCATCTTCCTTAGCTAGATGAGTTCAGGAAAAACATTTCATTGATTAAAAGGGCTGCATTACAAAGGTTTGCCCCAAGACAACACAAGCTCCTCGAGAGCAGGGATTTGGGGCTGGTTTGCTCAGTGTCCCCAGCATCTACCCCAGGTGTCCTTACATCAAAGCATTCCATAAATATTTGTTGAATTAATGCCATCGCATGACCGGCCTTCTTGTGCTGTATGATGCGAACTGCATGACTTTCCCCCTGAGGATTAAGATATTGATGGAGCATCCTTCAAGATCAATGGCATGCCCTAGATGAAAGATAGGGATGTGTAGGAGGAAACCTTGCCAGTCAAAGCTATCTATCTGGGCTTCCCTGGTGGCGCAGTGGTTGAGAATCTGCCTGCTAATGCAGGGGACACGGGTTCGAGCCCTGGTCTGGGAAGATCCCACATGCCACGGAGCAGCTGGGCCCGTGAGCCACAATTGCTGAGCCTGCGCGTCTGGAGCCTGTGCCCCGAGACGGGAGGGGCCGCGATAGAGAAAGGCCCGCGCACCGCGATGAAGAGCGGTCCCCGCACCGCGATGAAGAGTGGCCCCCGCTTGCCGCAACTGGAGAAAGCCCTCGCACGAACCGAAGACCCAACACAGCCAAAAATAAATAAATAAATAAATAAATAAATAAGAAAATCCTTAAAAAAAAAAAAGCTATCTATCTATTCAGTCTTAAGTGGAAACTCAAAAGACATGCACCACGGGAGCTGGTTGTAGGCCCAAAGTCACAGCTCTCCTTACAAGGAACTGTGTCATGCTAGGAAGTCACTTAATCATAGCAGACACGTACATAAGTGTCAGGCCCTATTCCCAGTGCTTTATGTAGATTACCTCACTTAATCTTCACAACAAGGCTATAAAGCAGATTCTGTTACCATCATGTCCCTTTAACCGATGAGCAAACTGGGGCACTGCGTTACATCACTTGCCCAGTGTCACATACAGAGCATCAGAGCCAAAATGTGAACCTGGCAATCCGGCTTAAGTATCCGTGTGAATAACATCTGCATTGTGTGGCCACCTGGGCCTCCCAGGACCTCTGGGATTTCAGTTTCCTCACTGTCTGGGGGGCGGGTGCAGACAGTGAGGAATGATGGATACATCAGGAGGCTATCAAACCTTCTCAGCTGCTTGATTGCTTTTTGAAAAGAAATCTTACTTGGCTAGTCAAATTCATAGAAACAATGTAGGATGGTGGTTACCAAGGGCTGGAGGGAGGTGAAAAGGGGGAATTGTTATTGAAAGAGACTACAGTTGCAGTTTGCAAAAGGAAAAAGTCTGGAGATCTATTTAACACTGAGTATACTTAACACTACTGAGCTGTACACTTAAAAACAGTTAACAAAGTTTCCAACTAATGTCTTTAACCACAGGAAGGGAGGAAAGGAGGAAAGGACAGAGGAAAGGACGGATGAAGGGACTCTTACCTGGCAGCTCAAGAAGTAAAACAGAAGCAGAACTGCTGAATCACTGGGAAAAGGCGCCCAAGGTCCCAGCCTCTCGGCTTCTTTCCCCAGATCCTCCTACCAGAACAGCCCCTTGGGGAGATCATCAAAGCAAAGTTTTAAAACCACTAAACAGGACAACTTCTCAATTCTCTTTAAGACAATTTCAAAAGCCTCGGGTCCAATCACACTCTCAAAAGTCTCCAGCTGAAAAGCCCTCCTGGCCCCTCAAGGCCGAATCGGTTCACACTCACCACCATGGTCCTTGAGATTGTCCACAATGTAGCCCCAGCGTAAGTGCCCAAGCTCACAGAGCACCGCCGTGGCCCCCTGTACTCAGTTACTCATCACAGCGGTCTCTTGAGCCTCTGTGCGCTGCCTATTTCATCCTTGTTTGTGGAGTGAGAGCTGTGTGCTCACCCGCCGCCCCAGCTCAGAAGGCTGTTTCTAGTCCCACCTTACTTATGGGCGAGGCGCTATATCTATGCCACTGTCACCTGCACAAGGTGCCCAATTCCCCCACCTCGTCTGTTCTGGGGGCTTAACAAGTATCCAGGACTCTCAGATGGAAGGGTGGAGAGGGAGTAATTCAGAAGAGACTTAGGCACAGAGGAGCATGATGATACCCCATCCCTCCCTATCCCTCAACCAGGGTGCTGAGCCATGGTTCATGATCAGGGAGAGAATGAATGCTGGGAAAGCAGCCAACGCCATAACCAACTTGTAGCAATGAGGGCCAGAGAACTGAGACGAAAGTACGTGGGGGCCATTGGCACATACTGTTCAGTTAAAAAAAAGCAAAGAAACCAGGAATGCTAACTAAAGGACAGAACGATTATCATCTTTGACTGTAAACCTCTCTCTGCATCATCCTTGGGTCCTAAAGCGACCTATTTCCATCACACGCACATTCCACCAGCAGCCGAAACTCACCTCAGCACCCATGCTATATTCTGACCCAGTTTACATGGAGCTGACTGAAAGGCAAAGAATAAGAAAATGAGGCATTTGAAAGGGAAATCCATGCTTCCTAGTTTAGAGCTGCACAAACTCCTTTGCCCACCACAGGAAGGGATTAGGCTACTCAATCCGAGTAACCCATTTCTCTTTGTTTGGGAACATGGTGATTCTATTCAGAGAGCATAAATCAGATAAAGGACCCACGCATACTAGATTTTTCATTTGGCAAGCAGAATAAAAATCTGAACCTATACCTGTGGGAAAATAATCAATTTTTCATAGACTTATTATAGGCTTCACAAAATCTACTGCACACATATTTTTAAAAGTAAGAAAGCGGCTCTTTAATGATACTTAAAATACATGGCATGGCAAGAATTATTTAAAATGTGTTTCTGAGGCCTGAAGTTTGGTACTGCCTGCTAAAATATAGATGATTTGGATAAGGCTGTCTTCTCGGGATAAACGTGAGACCTAAGCGCATCTTATCATAAAGCTAATAGGAAGGTTGGTATTCAGGCAGTTAAGTAATTGGTATAAATCCTCCCAAGATATTAGATCCCCTGAACTCGCAACAGTTAGTGGTTGTTCATTGGCCTGTGTGCATTAAATAACTGCCCTTAACCCAGAGGCCAGCAATCCACTGTTTACATAAAGTCAACACAAAGCAGAGCAAGAGGAAGCAGAGCTGAATCCAATAGATACATGACCACGACTCACCCAACAAGTGTTTTCCGAGCAGCAAGCCAGGCCTGGGAAAGTGGACACGTGATCCACGGGGTCTGGATGCCCAGTCTCGATCCAAGCAGATTGGCTCCATTTTTATGAGCCATCGGCTTGATTGTCCACATTGGTGGGCATGCTTTTCGCAGGAACACATCTCTGTTCTAAGCGGAAGGCTATGCGCCTACACCTGTGACCAGCCCTGTATGAGGACTGTACGTGCGTGTGTGCGTGCGTATGCGTGACTGAATGAATGAAAGATTTTTAAAATGTCTACATAAAGCAGATCTAATATATGAACATCTCCATTTACCAAAAGGCTTTCATTTTTTTATCATGCAGCAAGTCACTGAAATATTACACTATTTTGTGTCCAGCAACTCCCTTCAAGGAGCTATGAAAACATGAAGCATCACTGATGTCAGAAGTCACAGTCTAGCCGAGAAGACAAGTGACAGACCCGAAACAGAGACCACAGCAAACGTCTGACACCAAGTGTAAAAGCTTCAGGAGTTCACAAAATCCAAAGTCACTAAAAGCCCAAGTTGCTGAGAGGACTTGGAGCAGTGGGCGTTAAGAAGGGCAGCAAAGATGGTAGGCTTTAGATTACCAAAGGGACGGAGGTGGCGTTTCACGGAGGTACAAAAAGCAGAAGCAATGACTTAGAAGCAAAAAGAAGCCTTCTGTTTGCCGATGGCAGTGACAGCACCTGCCCTGATCAGAGCCACAGGAAACAGGGCTCATTATAGGGTGGGGACTCGTTATGAAGGGGTAACAAGCTGCCCAGAGAAGTTGATTTGTTACATTAGGGAGTCATTTTAGGATCCTGAATGGGAACAACCGGGTGTTCCTTCCGTAGGGTGAGAATTCACCCCAGGATTCCTTTCAAGAGCACGCTCCCCTTGACATTGAGTTAATGATTTCATTTGCACTCAGCTTTCCAATATCCCACCTCAGTGGTTCCCAACTTATGGACCACAGAGTTATGCCAGAGGTCCTGAAGGCAGATAAGCACTGCCCAGAAACGACTTGCTCCTGGCATATTGCCGCTGCCTCGTTCTAATATCTGTAGATACCATGTGAGCCATAAAACGCAAATTCACTCCAAAGCCACAGTCACCTGAGTTGCCCCAGGCGCCAGCCTATGGCTGCACATGGAGTCACTGTAACAGTAGCCCAGATGTCACTAGCTCCCACCTCCCTGCTGTTCATGCAGGACTTCAGCCTCCAGTAAAGTACCCCTCAAGCATTCCTAGGAGTTCCCAGGGATTTGGTGCCTGAGCCTGCGAACAAGGCCGTCGTCCTCTCAGCGGCCACTGGGCGGCGATGGGTCCACACAGCTCCCTCTCCTGCGCCTTCAAGCACCCCGAGGCCTCCGCAGGCCAAACTGCAGGATGGGCCATATGGAGTAGGGGAAACATCTCATTCCTCCTGGGAGCTACCATTCCCAAAGCAGTCACACCGGTGCCATACACGATAGCTTACCGAGGGTATTTTAGAAAAACAACTCTGACAGTTGTTACTTACAGCCCTCAAGCTGTGAATGAAAACTGTATGTGAAGGTGAATCTAGCGGAGGTTGGACAGGAAGAAAAATACCAGGGACAGAGCCCATGCCGTGCTCACAATCAACCTTCCCATAATGTGCTATCAAAATGCACATCAGGGACTTCCCTGGTGGCACAGTGGTTGAGAATCTGCCTGCCAACGCAGGGGACACGGGTTCGAGCCCTGGTCTGGGAAGATCCCACATGCCGCGGAGCAGCTGGGCCCGTGAGCCACAGCTACTGAGCCTGCGCGTCTGGAGCCTGTGCTCCGCAACAAGAGAGGCCGCGATAGTGAGAGACCCGCGCACCGCGATGAAGAGTGGCCCCCGCTTGCCACAACTAGAGAAAGCCCTCGCACAGAAACGAAGACCCAACACAGCCAAAAATAAAAAAAAATAAAAATAAAAAAAAAAAAGCACATCATCCTGTTTGACCCAGCAAATCAAACTTCTAAGCACACAAGGAAGTGAAAAGTGTAGGAGGATTTTCAACGCAGATTATTTGCAATAGTGAAAAAGGAGAAACACACATCTCCTAGTACAGAAGGGGTTAAATTATGACACACTGACAGGGTAGAATACAGGCAGCTGTTAAAAACGATGACATCAGCTTGGAAGTACCACTGGAGAGCTCTGTGATGCATCGTTAAGTGACACGATGCCAGTTAGAACAGCGCTCCACAGCCTGTTAGGAGGCGGGGTGAGCGGCGGGCAGGCCAGCGAAGCTTCATCTGCCGCTCCCCATCGCTTGCACGACTGCCTGAGCCCCCCGCCCCCACCCCCGTGGAACCATTCTCTTCCAGGAAACCGGTCCCTGCTGCCGAACAGGTGGGGGACCGCTGAGTTAGAAGACATTAGGGACAGCGTGATCGCATTTCAAAAGTGTGGAGGAGGGGCCGGGAAGAGGTACATATGGATATTATATGTCAGGAACAAAACCTATGGAGCTACTGACAACCTTTCTCCCTCATACCCATGCCTGAAGGGGAGTCTTTTTTTTTTACCACCCAGATCCTTTATGGAACTGATCTGGGAGACAGTAAGAGAGATAAAGAGTCCTCAAATGGCCAGATTAGTCTTCATGAGAGGAGATGAAAGAGGAAGTAGTGGATGAGAGAGGCAGGCAGCCAGCCAGCCAGCCAACCAGGAGATGGAAGAAAAGAAATACCTGGAGCTTTTAAAGACGGGGGAGGTGGAGGTCCTGGAGCAGCTACTGAAGACTTGGTGTACGGGAGAGAAAGCTGGGTGACGTAGGTTCAACATGTTTGGCCGTGTCATGTGCTGTGTGACCCCTCCAGAGTCTACAAATACACCCATGACAAAGATCTAGAACACGCATGAGGTTTTGAGATCAGATTGGTGTTTCTTCCCCATGTTTCTGTGCTGCCCATGAGGTGAGAACAAAAGCTAGTTTAAGGTTGTACATGTATGAAAAACGCCAGGAAAGACACCCCAGAAATTGTCCCAGCGGTAACATCTGTCAAGGTTGATTAGGTACTGGTGGACTTTGTTACAACAAAAGTGTATATCACATGTATCATTTTCATGGGCATGTATTTTACTTTCACTCAGGACAGAGGTTTGGGTGAGGCAAGCAGGGTGACTACAGTGCAAAACTGAAGGAGACACTGACTCTCAGCGTCTTGCTGGTTCAGAGCCGCATGTAAACACCCCCGTGAGGGAGTGCCTCCTTCACTTAGCGCCCTACCCACCCTGCTTGCCTCACCCCATCCTGGCTCTGCTTGCCTTGTTAATCACAGTTCTGAATCTCATTGAAATTCAAACTGGGATGCTATCTGCCACACACACTGCATACAGAGTGCATTGCCATTCTGAAAGCACTTTCGTATATGTAGTTCACTGTCTCTTCATGACAATCTCACAGGCAAATGAGACTAGTATTATAATTCCCATTCTACAGATGGAGACCAGAAAGGTTAAAAGACCTGTCCAAGATCACACTGCTAAGTGACAGCAAACTCAGTTCAGCTGAGTTTGATCACCATCCCCAAGTATTTCCATGACCCCACCCACATACAAAACAAACAAAAATTATCACTCATACCTATCAGGAAAACAATGAATCTCTGAAGTGAACCTAGCCCAGATATTCATGTCTCCCGTCAAATAAGGCCCGGCAGCCCCCATTTGCCCCCTTGGAAACCACGGAGGCAAAGCCCACAGAAGATGTAGGCAGCCTCTAGCCAAGACGGCGCCCCATGAGGAGCAGCCCCTCTGGATTCTCGAGTAGCAGCAGGTTTTCAGGACGAGCAGCAGGCCTTCACGAGGGCCTACAGGCAGGTCCGCGGCTGCTGGCTGGCACCAGGTGTGAGCCATGGGAACTCTGGGAGCTGGGTGGGGGGGTGTGTGTGGGGAGCATCTGCACAGGAGGCATGAGCCTAAGAGAATCTCTCAGCATTGGACATTCCACAAGGCGTACATGCAGCTACTGGTGGTCGGCACTTCCGGGTTTTCGCCTTGAGGTGAGCGGAAAGGTATAACACGGCACCACTAGCCACCAGCCTGGAGCTCAACCAGCTGGCCTGGCAGCCTAGAAATTTGCTTAAGGAGTTAATCCAGGCAGACCCTGAACTACCCTGTTCATCCAGCTGTGTTTCAGGGCACAGCACGATTCCAACACTGCACGTAATAAAAATGAAGAATACCCCCCCCCCCTGCCCTCTGCAGATTCGTTTTTCTCGGGTCCCACTGGTACTTTCGTTTAAAACTAAGTTTAAAAATAAAGAAATCAGCAAACCACACTCATTTGCCAAGTGTGCTTTTTTTCCTTCCTTCACAAACCTAAATCATACTTGGCAGAATTCATGCTGTTCTTGTTTACCTGTTCCTCTAAGAATATGAATCCATTTCCCTCTAGCCTGGGTTTTAGGTACATTGTTTAGCCAAGCCTTTACCTCCCTCTTCTGTTAAAAAGAGGAAAACATACAGCAAACTCAAGTTCTGTATTTGTGAAAATGTTAAGAGGAAACTACCCTAGGATGTTTACACAAGCTGTGTAAAGTGGCTTTAAAGAGGCTCTAGTATTCCAGTATTACCCATACTACATTCGAATTAATACTTCCCAGAAAAAGTAAACTTTAAATAAGATCCAATCAGGATCAACTGCACACCCACCTGAGTAGCTGAACAAAATCAATGGAGCAATTCTTTGGTCATCGGACTAAAAGATTCAAGATTGACTTTTTCCCCCTTTTAGTAAAATATGAAACTCCCTGGTAACCTGAAGTATTATTGGGTCCTGTATCTTGCAAGGATTTATGCGCAATTTATCTAAAAACTGCCTTTCAACAGCTACACGAATGGCTGAAATTGCTTGATCCCGTCAGGCAAAGAGTTTTTAAAAACATTAACCTCAGAAACAGAATATATATATATGTCTGTCTCGTGCTAAGTACCAGAGTTTTCAATCATGAAATTAAATATTCCTTTGCAAACTCAGCTATATCCTAAAACAGCCAATGATAACCTCTTGCAATACTCAGCATTCTGTGGAGAATTGAGTTTCTAAAGGGCCGTATACGGTCCTGAACGTAATGGGAGATTCCTTTAAGGGAGTTTTTCCTTCTGAGGAAAACAGCTGTACACCGTGGACTACTGAAAAGCCCCGCTGGGCCTGTCTTATTTATGAGATGTTTCCACAGCGGGGTCTTCTGTGTTTACATGGCGCTGCTCCTCTTAGTGAGGGTGACCGCTACCGAGCCTTGGATTAGGCTCTCAGCGTATATACACACACTCCCAACCGGGCACCATGACCCTCACTTCTCAGCGGAGGAAACAGTGTGAAAAGGAACTTACCTGAGGTGGCGAAGCTCGGGGAGAAGCGGAGCTGGGATGCAGTCCCAGCAGTGAAACCGCGAGGCCTGTGCTCTCCAAGGCAAACTCCGCCCAACCCCCCACCCCCACTGCCTCTTTGAAAACCTCCTCCTTACCTGCTAGGCAGGCACACCTGAGACCAGTAGTTGCCTGGGGATAAGAATCACCCGGGAAGCTTGTGCACTCTACCTTCCCAGAGCCCCTTCCCTGGAGATTCTGACTCAGGGGTTCCAAGCTGGACCCAGAAATTGTCTTTTGAACAAATGATCCAGGTGATTCTTATCATCAGAGGACTGTGGGAACGGTCTTAGATCAGGGGTGGCCGGGGCCAGGGAGTATCTTTGGCTTTGTGGGCCGTTAGGTCTCTGTCACAACTACTCGACGCAAAAGGAGCCAGAGAAAATTCATGAATGAACTGGCCTGGCTGTGGTCCAATAATTTATTTACGAAAACAGGCGGCTGGCTACAGTTTGCTGACCCTTCTCTTAGACCATTCATCATACCATTAAAAAAGAGACATTAATGCCTGCTATTTGTCACCTCACTAAGGCTATGTCTCAATCAGGCAATTGACCCAATGAAAATCCTCCCAACACCATGAAACATCACTCTCATCAAGAGGATAAAGTCAAGGTTGTGTCTGCCCTCCCTCAAGCAAGAACAGATGGAATTTACATGAGAGGATGCAGTCTAAGCCAGAGAGTAGAAGCACACTGTATTTTAACGTACAAGACACACTGTATTTTAAAGGACAAGCACACTGTATTTTAAAGGACAAGAATGAGGTGGTAACTATAAGATGCTGGTGGAGATTGTGGCGGGTTTTCTTTATGCAGTGGATTTTCTAGGGCCCCCAAAACTCTTCCTGCATCCTGGGAATTACTAGCTCAGACCACCATATCATTTTTCCCGGTACCTATTGTTATATTCTTTTTTTTAACTCCCTCATGAGGATGATTGATGCTAGCAGCTGAATTCAGAGGAGCGTTTGATTTGCCTGCCATCCTCTGGGAATACCCCTGCTAAATGCAGGAAAAGTCACTCAACATCAAAGATCATTCAGCCACGGATGTGAGAGCTACTGTCACCTTATAAAGCTTACAATAGCCAGCGTCCTCTTACAATTTTCCCCAGTGCAAGCTACAGAGGTGGGGAGGGTTGGAGGGAGCACGGGTTAATACAGTGGAATTTCCTTTGGCACCAGCTCCAAGCAGTCTTTTAACAGAGATGTTTAATTGATCTTTATTGAGCAGAACCTTCCCTTCTGCTTAGAAAAGAAATGATCACTTTTCCCTGGGGTTCTATCTGGAGAAGTTAATAGCCCCAGTTTTCTCTTACAGCAGAGATACTTAATGACTGGGAGACTATCATAAATAGAGTTTATTGTCCAAAATACAAACCCAGTTCTAATCAACCTGCACAGTGAGATTGCCTTGCTTGTATCTGTTGATACCTGGAGGAGCTTTTCCCAACTGACGAGCGCATTGTTCTTTCCACTCAGGCTCTGCTGTCCAGTTAACAAATTGGATAGCGAGGTAATCTATAGGCCTTTGCCAAAGACCGCTGAGGATGCCCTAATGTGTATCAATTTGATCCTCACATGCAGTAGCTCCCAGGTGAGGCCCGAGAGCGGAGCCATAATCATTTGTGTACACGGTGCAGGAATATTTTGCAGGTGTGAAGACGATCATTGCAATACTTCCAGGATACAGAGACACTTCCGGGATTCAGTACAAAGACAGCCGTTACTGCTTGGCAGCTATGAAGAGTGATGGAAAAACAAACAAACAAAAGTAATACTTACAGAGTTCCTTTAGCTCTTTTATAAAGGGCTTTATTGATATTAGCTTTACTTTTTGAAATAACTTCCAAACACAACAAGCAGGTATTAATATTTCCCTTTTAGAGCTAGGAAATTTTGTATTAAATGTTCTGACTGCTGTGCTCCTTGAGGACTAGATTTAGCAGTAAACTAGAGGCTAGGACTTGCTGCTACAGTAAACTCTTACTATTTGGGAATTTGTTCTAGAGATACAAATTTCCTGGGTCTTTTTCTTTGTCCTCTCCTCCTTCTGGCTGCCGGCTTTCCCCACCTGCCACCTGCCACGCCCTCCCCAGCCCTCCAAGTTGCCATCCTGGCATGGCAGGCACCGTGACCATGATTTCTGAACCACATTTTGGAACCTGTAGTATGAAAAATACCAGTGTTCTTAGGTGGACAAGAGGACAGAACTTTTGAAACCATGATTGTCCACAAAAATCGGAGATATCTGATCACTCTTATAGTGTCGCTCTAGCATATTCTCCAATGACGAGCAAAGGAAGGTGTGGAAGGGAAGCACCTACCATTTACTGACACAGTTAATAGGCATATACTCAAGGCAGGTGTAAGGCCCGGGCCTGAGGTCTTCCCAGGAATGTGAGAGGGAAGGAGGAGGGAGGCTTTATACCTGAGATATTGGATTCCTTTTCTCCCCCCATTTTACTGAGATATAATTGTCATATAATTTTATATTAATTTCAGGTGTACAACATAGTAATTTGATATGTGTATAAATTGCAAAATAATTTCCACAATAAGTTTAGTTAACATTTACCGCCTCACATAGTTACAATTTTTTTCTTGTGATGAGAACTTTTAAGATCTATACTCTTAGCAACTTTCAAATTAAATAACAGTATTGTTCGGTGCTTTGTGTCCACCTAGAGGGGTGGGATAGGGAGGGTGGGAGGGAGATGCAAGAGGGAGGAGATATGGGGATATAGGTATATGTATAGCTGATTCACTTTGTTATACAGCAGAAACTAACACACCATTGTAAAGCAATTATACTCCAATAAAGATGTTTAAAAAAAAAAGAAAACAGTATTTTTAACTATAGTCATCACGATGTACATTACATCCCCAGGAGTTGTTTCTCTTATAACTGCAAGTTTGTACCTTTTGACCACCTTTCCCATCCCCCCTACTCCCACCTCTGGCAACCACTAAACTGTTCTCTGTTTCTATGAGCTCAGTTTTCTTCGATTCGTATACGTGAGATCATACAGTATTTGTCTTCCTCTAGTTTCACTTAGAGTAATGGCCTCAAGGTCTGTCCTGGCTTTTTTTTGCATCTGGTATCACAGTTAAACATGGTTAGAACCATGTTGGTGTTGTTACCAGGTCCTTGTCAGGTGTCATGGGCTGAGTTGTGTCCACCACGGAATTCACAGGATGAAGCCCTAAACCCCAGTACCTCAGCATGTGACTGTATTGGGAGATCAGGCCTTTAAAGAGTAATTAAGTTAAAATGAGGCCATTAGGGTGGATCCCAGTCCAATCTGACTGGTGTCCTTATAAGGAATGCAGATTAGACACACAGAGAGACACCAGGCCTGCCCAGAGGGTGAAAGCCCCGTGAGGACACAGGGAGAAGGCGGCGCTCTGCAAGTCAAGGAGAGAGGCTGGAGCAGGCTCTTCCCTCAGGAGCCTCAGAGGAAACCAACCCTGCTGACAACTTGACCTTGGACCTCCAGCCTCCAGAATGGTGAGAAATAAATTTCTGTTGTTTAAGCTACCCAGACTGTGGTGTTTTGTTATGACAGCCCTAGCAAACTCATACAGATAACAAAAATTAACGTGGAATGAGGCCTGGAACACCTACCGCTTACATGTTGTTTGCTACATGCCAAATACATGCCAAATACTAACTCGATCCTCACCATAGCCCTATGAAGTGGGCACTATTGTTCTCACCCCCATCTTACAGACAAGAAAACTAAGGCACAGAGATGTTCAGTGAACTGCCTAAGGCCATACATCTGACATGTGGAAAAGCTGGAATTTGAACCCAGTCACCAGTCTCGGAGTTCACTGTTTTGTCTCAATTTTCTACCTGTTATCCCCCAACTGATCATCCACAAACCTTCCAAAACTGGTTCAGGAGGCAGCGTGGAAAGCAAACCTGAGGATACTGTGCCCCACTCTTGAGAGGCAAGGACTCACAACCTGGGAAGCTTAGGAGGGACAAGGAAAGCTGGTTCATCTCAGAGGCCCATGGATGGAAGGAAGAGACACCTGGGCCTGGTGAACCGAGGGCCTCGAGGCAGGAAGGCTTTTCCCATGTTGGCTGTCACCCTGATCCACAGCTCTGCCATCAGGTAGCCTTGGGTTCCTCCAGGCACACTGGCCCTATGAGTACATGATGTACTGCAGGCTGCTGGAGCATATTGGATGTAGAGTCAGAAATGGTTCACTCCCTCTCCAGCAGTCATTTCTCCAGAACAAGCAGGGAAAAATTACCAGACAGGGAGGTTCACCTTCATCCTCTAGACCCGGGTTTCTCAGCCCCGGCTCTAGTGACATTTTGAGCTAGGCAATGTGTGACTTTGTTTCTTTGTTGTGTGTGACTGCCATGTGCGCTGTAGGATGTTTAGCAGCATCCCTGTCCTTACCTACTAGATGCCAGTAACACATCAGCTACTTGTGACAACCAAAAGTGTCTCCAGATATTGCCAAATATCCCCGAGGGGACAAAATCACCCCCACTGAGAAGCACTTCTCTAAGAGAAACAGAAAAAGGTTCTTCCTCAAGACACCATTTCCATCTGTCAGAAGGCTGTCATAATAATATATGCAAACGTTCTACATTTATGGTGTTGTACAGTGCACAACCTGCCCAACTGCCCATGGTCATCCACCTCCTCCCTCCCTCTCCTCAAGCTTCACAGGAAAATGAGGCTAATCTGCCCTACACTTTATCGTTCCTTTCTACTTTCCCATATTTCTGAGATACTATAAGGAACCCGAGGGCTTCCTGGTCTAAACTTGGGGTTCAGTTCGGGATTGACCTTTCTCCACCCTGAGGTAAGGATTAAGAAAATAAAACCTGTGCTGATCCTTCTGATTTTCTAGTTCAGCCATTAATGTGACAGGCATGAGGTGCTGATAAAGTGGTCAATTTATTCAATCCCTTTAATGGAGAGAAAAAGTTTAAACTTTTATTGGTTTAGCTTGCCCCAAAAGCAACTATCAAATGTTGGCAGGATACAATGAAGGCTTACCTTGTTAACATAGTTAAGTCTCTCTCTCTCAGAACTAGCCCATTTAGCTCCAGGGTCCTTAGCGCACCCGACGCACTTACACAGCATTTAAGAGCTTTACACAACTGGAAGGTCACATCTTTATTTCTTATCGCAGGAACACGACTTCTGTAAACTTTATTTCTGTCACAACCTAAAGCAAAATTATTGTAAAATGAGTGATTTAAACCATACATTTTATCATCATTAAAAAGCACCTTAAAAAAAAAAAAAAAAGCATCTGCTCTGTGCTAAGGATAAGAAACGACTCCTGCCCTTAAAGCCTGCATTAAGGAGGGACATGAAAATTTGAATCACATGAGATAAAGAAGCATCACCTTTATGCACAGAGGTTCCTTGGAGGCAAAATGTTATATCTGAGTGACAGCTTCATGATAACCCTGAAGCAGAATCTAAAAACCTGAGGCTATGCAGAGGTGGAGTAGGAGGTGCATTAACTGCAGAGGGAGCACCTGTGCAAAGACACTCAAGCCTGACACCTGCTGGGCACTGTAAATACTGCAGGTGGGGATGACTAAAGGCCAGGGGTCCAAGTGTGAGAACAGACAGAAAGGAAAATAGAGATGTTGGCGGAAGCAAGCCTGGGAGACAGCATGGCTTGTATCCCACAGGTGATGAGGCCTGGGGTTACCACTGGCTCAGTAAGGGTGCCTCCGCTGATTAGAAAAAGGTGCCCCGCTGCTGAAGGACCAATTAGATAAAGGGAGTGATCCCAAAAAGCTCCCCTTCCTCAGGGCCAAAGAGCCCCAGGAGGCTTGGCCGAGCACAGTTCAGACTACACGCCTCTGGGCAGAGCACACGCTGGGCGGCTAGTATGCACTAACTCTGTGTGGGCAAGCCATTAGCAGCATTATTTTAAGCGTATCTTTTTATGTTAGAAGATCACTCAACCCGAGTAGGCAGATGAACTTAGAGGAACTGAGCCCAGGGGCCGCGAAACCACCCAGGAGCTTCTGCCATAGTCCGGGCAAAATGTAATATGGATGAAGAAGCAAATTGAGGAGGAGGCCAAAATCTACGAGCTAGACCCACTGGATTGAAGACATAAAGTTCACTGAAGGAACTCTGAAGAGAATGGGCTCTGCAATAAACTTTTCTTACATTCAACGTAAAATATTAGGCAAAATTAAGTACAGTGGCCTTTAAGGTCCTTTCAGCTCTAATTTCTTTTGATTTCTAACTTATTACTCTGGTTAAGTAAAGTCCCTTCAGAGGTACAGAACACTTCCTACACCTGCATTGGATGCAAAGAATAATCTGACTTCTCTTCACCAGGGGATGAGTTGAACTGTCCTTGCAGAAGAGATAACAGATGGTGTGAACCCCAGATCCTAGAAAAAGGCCAGGCACACGATAAGTATTCAGCTTTTTGAAAACAAATGAACAATCATTTCCTCTCCTAGATCTTCACACCCTTCCTCTGCTGGCTACTTTCTTTCAGCTTATAAACATCCTCAAGTATACCCACTTAAAAAACTCTCAGACCTATGATTCTTTGGATCTTCTTGTGGGTAACTTAAGTCTCTCCCATGCCTTCAAACTCTTAGAGGAAAACATAGGCAGAACACTCTATGACATAAATCACAGCAAGATCCTTTTTGACCCAGCTCCTAGAGAAATGGAAATAAAAACACAAATAAACAAATGGGACCTAATGAAACTTCAAAGCTTTTGCACAGCAAAGGAAACCATAAACAAGACCAAAAGACAACCCTCAGAATGGGAGAAAATATTTGCAAATGAAGCAACTGACAAAGGATTAATCTCCAAGATTTACAAGCAGCTCATGCAGCTTCATAACAAAAAAACAAACCACCCAATCCAAAGATGGGCAGAAGACCTAAATAGACATTTCTCCAAAGAAGATATGCAGATTGCCAACAGACACATGAAAGAATGCTCAACATCATTAATCATTAGAGAAATGCAAATCAAAACTACAATGAGATATCATCTCACACCAGTCAGAATGGCCATCATGAAAATATCTAGAAACAATAAATGCTGGAGAGGATGTGGAGAAAAGGGAACCCTCTTGCACTGTTGGTGGGAATGTAAATTAATACAGCCACTATGGAGAACAGTATGGAGGTTCCTTAAAAAACTAAAAATAGAACTACCATACGACCCAGCAATCCCACTACTGGGCATATACCCTGAGAAAACCATAATTCAAAAAGAGTCATGGGGGCTTCCCTGGTGGCGCAGTGGTTGAGAATCTGCCTGCCAATGCAGGGCACAAGGGTTCGAGCCCTGGTCTGGGAAGATCCCACATGCCGCGAAGCAACTACGCCCGTGAGCCACAACTACTGAGCCTGCGCGTCTGGAGCCTGTGCTCTGCAACAAGAGAGGCCGCAATAATGAAAGGCCCGCGCACCGCGATGAAGAGTGGCCCCCACTTGCCGCAACTAGAGAAAGCCCTCGCACAGAAACGAAGACCCAACACAGCCATAAATAAATAAATAAAGAAAGAAAGAAAAATTGTATAACTTAAAAAAAAAAATTATAAAAAAAAAAAAGAGTCATGTACCAAAATGTTCATTGCAGCTCTATTTACAATAGGCAGGACATGGAAGCAACCTAAGTGCCCATCGTCGGATGAATGGATAAAGAAGATGTGGCATATATATACAATGGAATATTACTCAGCCATAAAAAGAAATGAAATGGAGGTATTTGTAGTGAGGTGGATGGACCTAGAGTCTGTCATACAGAGTGAAGTAAGTCAGAAAGAGAAAAACAAATACCGTATGCTAACACATATATATGGAATCTAAGGGGAAAAAAAAAAAAGGTCATGAAGAACCTAGTGGCAAGACGGGAATAAAGACACAGACCTACTAGAGAATGGACTTGAGGATATGGGGAGAGGGAAGGGTAAGATGTGACAGGGTGAGAGAGTGGCATGGACATATATACACTACCACATGTAAAATAGATAGCTAGTGGGAAGCAGCCGCATAGCACAGGGAGATCAGCTCGGTGCTTTGTGAACACCTAGAGGCGGGGGATAGGGAGGGTGGGAGGGAGGGAGATACAAGAGGGAAGAGATATGGGAACATATGTATATGTATAACTGATTCACTTTGTTATAAAGCAGAAACTAACACACCATTGTAAAGCAATTATACTTCAATAAAGATGTTTAAAAAAAAAATGTTGACCCTGATTTATCTAAGTAGTGGCAGTTCATTTAAATTTTATGTTTTTCTTTGTAGTTCTTCCCCTTTTTCCCCAACATCTTGGAATAAGAAGTTTCACAGTGAAAAAAAAAAGTTGTTGCTAAAAATCAGGTTAACTCAAATGCCTATTGTGCTACTGTGAGTCATTTAAATTCATCAGGACTCTTAGAAAACTTTTAATAACAAGAGATATGTGTTCCAGGAGGACAGCTACCATTAGAATATTTATCTCATTTGGAGAAGATCATCCAATAGAAATCCCCTCAACCTTACTGAAATAAATGCACTAGAAAAGTTTAGTCACTAAAAGACATGCCTTGAAAACATTAAAGCATTTACAACTTCAACTGCTGCAGTTGAATATAATTCCAAAGATACTCAAATTTTAGAAATGTAAGGCTAGCATGATATCACCTGACCAGAGTAAAAACAATGGTTTCCTCCTTGGCTCTTGCATCAGATGTCAATTCCCACCCTTGCCCCACTTCCTCCTGCTCTATTTTTTCATCACACTGGTGGATCTCAAAATATTTCCCTATGAAAATAAAAGGTATAGAAAATTATCGTTGGTTTTTGATACGATAGTTTAATAGGGCTATCTGGATTAGGCTGAAGATGATCTTAAAATAAAGAAAAAATATTGCTAGGTAATACCATTAAAGGAGAAAACTAGGAGATATGATTAAATTACTGAGGGATTATTTTAAAGTCTTTACGACACTGTAGGAAAACAGATGAAGTTTTCCAATTAATTATATCTATTCATTAGCACAGGTTCGGCATTACTTCACATTTCTGTTGGGAAAGCAGCTCCAGTTGCTATATACAATACAAAAAAACATTTAAAAAGCATCTTAGTCACACTGACCTCTTCTTGATTAGTCCTAATATATCAGATTTTAATATGTGCAAAGTCTTCCCAATAAAATGGGTAAGTTGTGATGGATTAAAAGGAATACAATGCATCTTTTTCTAAAACAAGAAAACGAATTATACATATGTGTATAGATACACACCCACATATATATATTAAATTATACACACACATACACCATACACACAAGCAGAGAACCCCAAATTAGATAGAACTGGCCAATAAAGTAGATTATATCTCCCTGGAAGTCACAGAAATGCAAAATAAGACAATGCTATTAATTAAGTAGAAAACTGGAACACAAAATTACATATAAAATTATATAATTATATGTTAAGTTTTGTGTGCACTTGCGTGTGTCAAAAACCAAATGAAACATACTAACATATTAACTGGTTGGTGTTACGGATGTTTAGAGATTAATGTTTTTTCATTTGAAAATTTCCTCATAGAAAATGGTCGTGTATTATTGATTGTGTATTATTTTTATAAGAAGAATTTACTTCGAATTTCTAAAAAGGAATAACAGATATATGCTTGCATAAAATGTCAACAGAGTCTATTCTAATTCTGAAACAAGTTGAAAAAATATTTTCTCAAGACATTCGGCAAGTATCACCTAAAATTAAATAGACAAGTCATCTAACTTTGTGTTCAGCTTGGCTTTCTTCATCTTCTGCAATAACCACATTTGTGGAACAAATTCCTATCAAAGGTTCAGACCTAAACAAAAACTACTGAGTAAAAACACATCTGTTTTGGCTTTTTCTCCGAATAGTTCCCAGTATTTGTTAAAATTGAGATCTTTATATTAAACTACACGCACAAATAAACCCTACCAGGACCAAATGTTACAAAATACAGCATGAGGCAAAGCAAATATATTTCACGACAATAAACTAGGTACCTTCAGGAACAACTTCATTTCTTTTAAGCCATCGCGATAAAACTGCCAATGAAATCATGTCCAGCTTTTTATTCTACAATGTTTTGAATTTCCCTAAAAACATCAAAATATTTCCTATTTCCTCAGTTAATAACCATTTCTATATTCTGACATGGCACTTTATGTGGGCAGTAAAGAAATATTAAAGCAAGCAGAAGAGTGATTAAAAGCAGTGACTAATGTCGGAGAGAGCTGGGTCTGAATCTTCAGTCCTGACTCCTAATTTTATGGTCATTAGAAATTCCTTAACTCCCCCTGAACATTACCTTTCTCACACATAAAATGACAGTAGTAATATTACACCATAGAATTGGAAGGTTAAGTCAGATCACGTATATATAACTCTTAAATTACTATAGTAATTATATTAAGCAAGCAAAACTATGCTAACTAAAAGAAAACAGCCAATGGTATTGATTCCCAAGGAAATGGAGGGAAGTAATGAAGGAATCCTTCAGCCTTTGAATAATAGTCAAGTTTTTCTGTTTGTTTAACCTATTTCCATCTGAATAAGTCAAAGGCGAAAAAGAAATCAATCATGAAGTCCAGTCTGGAGATAATTCAAGAAATCAAGAGATTATATTACAACTAAGTCATGCAACTCAGGTGGAATCAGTAAATAGATTTTAAAACAAACTGGGTCTGGGTAATAAGTAGGAAAACAATACTGTTGCATAGGTCTCTTGGGTCTTTGCTGAGGTCCACAAATTCTCACAACTTCCGGTGACTAAACAAGTGCCTATCACTTCCCTAAGGAATGGGAAATAAAAGCAATAGGAATCATTAAACTTGGTCCATGACCAAAGGCAGAGTAACAATCTCTAGAAAAGAAGCTTACTGGTCAATACTCTTCAACCTCAAATTTGATTTCTCACTGAGATACCAAGAAAAGTGTTTGAGTTTGGCAATCCCAAGAAACTGACATTTTCAAGTCAATTATGATACAGTTTGGACCTTACCAAGTTTCTAAATGTACACGTTGTAAAAAAAAAAAAAAAAAAAAGGCATACCACAGAAATAGATGTGGGTAGTGGCAAATCGCTATGTTAGAACACTGAACCTGATTCAATTTCAGCCAGATACTTTATATTCTGCTCAAATTCAGTCTGTCTCAGATATTTACTGAGAATAACATTAAATTAACACCAGGTTGGGGGTGAAGGGTTTAGCCTTACTGACCCATACAATAACTGGTCTTGAGAACACTAGGAACACTGTTGATTCTGTACCCCTTATACTCATTGAAAGAAACCACCATTTCCAGGGAAGTCAAGACCAATTTGTCTTGCCAGATGCTTAGAACAAGGAATTACAAAAGGACAGTTTAGAATATACTCCACCTTCCTGGGTCATGTGTTGCTGTCATCAAAGGAAAAATTCTTTTTTTCCTCTTTTGGAGGAGAGGGGGTGAACAGGTGGTGGTTGTTTACCTGAATACAGAATAGACTAGTATGAATAAAATAGAATGAAAAGATGGTTGAGAAAATACATAAATAGAAAAGTCTGAGCTGGAAGTTTCTGGTCCCTTTCTTTCCGGTCAGCCTGTACTTTGGTCCTAATGTATATGACAGTGTCCCAAAATGCTTAGTCTTCATTCATCAGGATTATGTGCATGTTGCATCTAGAGCACTTAGAGCAAAATTTTTCTTCAAAGAATTTTACCTTTAGGTTGAAAAGAAATATGTTCCTTGTAACATGGTATAGAAAAATATTCCACAAATGGGACTTCCCTGGTGGTGCAGTGGTTAAGAATCCACCTGCCAATGCAAGGGACACGGGTTCAAGCCCTGGTCCAGGAAGATCCCACATGCTGCGGAGCAACTAAGGCCGTGCACCACAACTACTGAGCCTGCGTTCTAGAGCCCACGAGCCACAACTACTGAGCCCAGGTGCCACAACTACTGAAGCCCATGCGCCTAGAGCCCGTGCTCCACAACAAGAGAAGCTACCGCAGTGAGAAGTCCGTGCATCACAAGGAAGAGTAGCCCCCGCTCGCCACAACTAGAGAAAGCCCGCGCACAGCAACAAAGACCCAACACAGCCAAAAATAAATACATAAAATAAATTTATTTTTAAAAAAATTCCACAAAATAAATCTGATCATCAGCGGAATAAAATTTCTGTGCTGCCTAGTTTATGCCAAGGGCTATTCTAAGTACTGTAAACAAACGTAAACAAACACAACCTTTGGACCAGAAACCAGGTTCTTCAAACGACACTTGAAAACCTGAGATCCTTTAGGCATCCCATAAAATTTGTTTCTTTAACCCAAATTTCACAAAAAGGCAAAAATAATCATATTCAATCTGAGTAATTTAACCATGAGAAAAGTGCCGAACGCAGAGAAGGTTATACCTAAATATTTGTTTAGTGAATAAAAGACACAAGAGGTGAACTGCTACAGCTGGCCAAGACTAGAGCAAGAACAATGATCAGAAATATACAGGTTAAAGAATTTCTCTAGTCAGAAAAAAAAAAAAAAAAGCTAGATATTTTTAAATGTCTGAATGTTTGTTTCGCGGGGTTAGAAGGCAACATAAGGAGAAGTGGTTCAGTACCCTGGATAGCTCCAGGGAGGCACAGTTTCTCAAGTCCCAGATCTACTTAGTTGCTGGTGTCTTCCAGCTGCAATTTCCCTGTTAAAGGGCTCTGTCATTTTTTTTTTTTTAAAGGAATTCCTTTATTTTTATTATTTATTTATTTATTTATTTATTTTTGGCTGCGTTGGGTCTTCGTTTCTGTGCAAGGGCTTTCTCCAGTTGCAGCAAGCGGGGGCCACTCTTCATCGCGGTGCGCGGGCCTCTCACCATCGCGGCCTCTCTTGGTGCGGAGCACAAGCTCCAGATGCGCAGGCTCAGTAGTTGTGGCTCACGGGCCCAGCCGCTCCTTGGCATGTGGGATCTTCCCAGACCAGGGCTCGAACCCGTGTCCCCTGCATTAGCAGGCAGACTCTCAACCACTGCGCCACCAGGGAAGCCCAGGGCTCTGTCATTTTTAAGCCAGATTCATGCCCCATAAAAACAGAGTAGACTCCTCAACCCCATCCTCACCCCGAAACACATGGAACAAATACGCACACGGAGAAGTCTAGCCTGTTCGTTAAAAAGAGAGTATCTTCTGTCCTGACCAGGGAATAAACCTGTCACTTTAGAAAACTGATCCAGGAAGTCTTATCTCTTGCTGTGTGACAGCTGATCCTGAGAGGGCTCACCGCCCAGATCTAGAGTAAGGGTTTACCCACGGGATCGATAAAGTAGCTATCTTCGAGTTGAAGTAAAACGTATTACCAAACCATAATTCAGTGTTATAAACTCAAATCAATAAATCTCTTTCTGAAGAAGACTCTACCGGAAGCATAGTACCTCTCCATAACATTCACATAAGTGAAGCAACTTACCCATGAGCTATGACTACAAAGTCGTGGTAATGATTATAAAGTAACAAGAACTGTAAAGTAAAATGACACCATTTCATATCTCAAAACTATACAGAGCTAAAGTAAAATACTGACAAACAAAAGAGCCTCATCTTTACTATTCTACTTATTTTGCTTACCTACTGAGTTCCTAAATCTTTGCTTGTTACTATACCGTAGCAGTCATCTTATGGTTGGACATTTATTTGCATAGTTTCTCCCATACTAGATTGCAAATTTCTTGATAGGAGGGATCATGTATCATTCACCATGGCCAATGGTATCCTGGACACAGTAAATGTTCAATAACTGTTTATTGAATTAAACTGAGTTGAAGTAACTCATCTCTGGTTTATGAAACTTCTGTTTTCATAGCGATACGAGTGGGAGCCATCCCAGGACACAATCATGTCACCGTACAGAAAAAGGAAGAGTTGTTGGTTCTTATAGTAAACATAACAAAGAGATTTGGGGCATCTGGAAATATTTACCCCATAAAGAATCCTATGAGAGAAAGTAATACAAACCATACCTTCCCTTCTGCTGAGAAATCACAGAAGATTCTATTTATGTCGTATTTTTAAATCCCCAAAGACTGTATTATGAGGGAGAGAAATATAAAAACAATTGAACCCTTGAGGAAAACACAGGTCAAAAGAGATTCCTTTTAAAGAAAGAAAAAAGAGGCAGGGAAGAAAAGCAAAGGGGGAGAGGAGGAGGGAGGGAGGGAAGGAGAAAGGACGAAAAGAAAGATGATGCTGTTAAAAGTGATGCTGGAGAGTAATGAAAGTTATGTCTTGACAGATGGTGAGAAGGTTAGGAAAAGCCGCACCACCCAAAAATTGTACAAGTAGAAAATAAGCTTATTCTTGTTGGTCCATGGATTATATTACACGGAATAGAGGAATGGTGGGTATGTATGTTTGTTCGTTTGTTTGAAGATTACTTGTTGGGCAAATGCTTCCAGGAAATGCTTTGGGAGAGTTCACTTAGGTATCTTGCAACAGACGCTCAACTTCAATAATCTCAAAAACTGCCCAAGTTTTCCAAGGCAAATCCACATTGTATGCTCAGTCTCACCAAATTCATATACGCTGTCCATTTTTTATTCTTACGTAAAATTTATCTTACGTGAAATTATCAAGTGTTTTAAAATAGTTATTAAGAGTTTGGAGCACTCATGTTAGAAAATTAAGTGTTACCAAGTGAGGCTCCTTTTTTTTTTTTTTTTGAGGCCCCTTTTTAATTCAGGACGTTTTCCATTTTACTGGGAATCAATTCTGTCTGGTGTTTCTAATCCAGCATGTTAAAAAATCATCCTACAAGGCCTCTGATCTTGGTTAAACACTAAAATTTCACAGTACAGATCCAAATTTCCATAAAAGTGACTCTGCTAGTGAATCCATTTCATTTGTCCCCTCCATCTGCAAAGAATAGATTTTTCTTTTGTACCTCAAGAACACCTAATCCTTACATTTTAAGAAACAGTACTTGAGTGCTTTTACTGCCAAAAGTCTCATTGTAATATAGCTGGAATATTCCCCTGTGAGTACTAGTTAGTGCTATTGCTTGTTCACACATGCTTTTTTAATTTCAAGTATGATTAGTTATAGGCAAGTCACTGAATATTTAAATTTGGTACAGATAGGTTTTCAAACTACCTGTGAACAGAAGCCTGTAAATTAGAGGGAGTGTGGGAATATGAAATCTGAGCAGAGCTGTTTAAAATCTGGCTGTTGTACATTATGCTCCCTTCCTTACCTGTAACACCTGCTTTCTGCGGAACCAGAAGTCTGTGTCTCCTGTGGCTTAGGTTTTAGACCGGGGTGAGCGTTGTAACAGCCTCACCATAACGTCTGGCATGTTCCAGACTCCCCTGTGGTTGAGAATATGCATAAGTTGAGATGGAGCAGGGAACAGCAGAATCTTCAAAGCCGAGAGAGAAGTCCAGAGACCACAGGGAGACCTCAATGCCCATTACAGGCTTAAAGAAAATAAAAATAAAACTCTAGAATAGTATTGACTTGCTAAAACCCAAAATGAACATAAGTATTAAATTTTTACTAGACTGTAAATCAAACCTTAACAAAACCCTAAGTCATCAGTTTAAAAGGAAACCAAACTGTTGTAATTCTAAACCCAGAGGCAGTAGTGCGGTGTGAGATAAAATGCGTGAGACCCAAAATTGGCAAGTTCTGGATTCTTTTTCCTATTCTGTTTCTTCTGAAATGTACCACCGAGCATATCACTTAACCCTCCTAGACCCTGGATTTCCATTTTTTCATCTGTAAAACAAAGAATCTGGACTAGAAAATAACTAAACTTGCTTCCAGAAATAAACAGGCATTTCATTCCATTTGAACTCAAATCTGACTTGCACTTGAACAGTTCTAAAAAGAGAGAACACTTTGTGTCTTTTATAAATGTGTTATAAGTTTCCGAAGTTAAACTCTAGTTCCTTATGAGGGTAATATGCGTTTTTCTTTCAAAACAATTCCAGATGATAGGAATGAGGACAAAGACCTGAAGAAGTGAAAATATATATATATATATATATATGAATCTATGTGTGGGTATATGTATCTCCAGTTCCAGAGTATATTCTCATTTTCTTCCAAAATCCTGCAAAGTTATAGAAAGTAGAGCATAAGGGCCAACAGAGCGGCTCCTGGCTTGAGGTATGTCTCCTTCACCACTCCTCTGAGTAAACCAAGGAGCCAGAACATGTCAGCAGCAAGAGAAAGCTTCCTGCAACATCATACGAGAAAAGGCCCATATCAGAGTCTAAAGCTAGGCTGCCAAGAATTGCACTTAAGTTGTCGGAACCACAAAGGACAAGGTATCTGCCGCTCCTCTCCTACTGTATTCCATGGTCTTATCATGAGGGACAAAACTACAGCCAGCCTGTACTCAGAGCTGTGGTCCTGCCCTGGCAGCTTGAAATCCTAGTCAGACAGGCCACATGATGCTAATGGAGAAGTCTAAAACATTTAGCAGCGTCAGAAATGAAAAACAGCTCAAGAAAACCCAATGAGGATCCAAGCACTGAGAATGACGTATTTCCTAATGACCAAATCCAAGTTTGGTCCACTGAGACATAGGCCGTCTCTTAGAGTGAAATACCTTAGACAACATTAATTAATACTGTGAGTGATGGTTGTTAAAAAGCAAGGCAGAAGAAATATTCAAAGTTTAACCTCAAGGAACATGTGTAAACCATAGCTTTGAGAGGAGGTGGCAAACATATAGGTGACTTCCCTGTTCTGTTTATCTAGCAAACAGTCCTAATCAATAACATGAGTCTTTTCTATAGTACCTGGCTCTCAGTTCCACAGTCTTTCTCAACAGCCAGGCCTTACTAATCAACCTGAATTGGCATGAGAAAGAAAACCTATTTACCTCTTTTCCTATAGGAGAAAAGAGCCCTGTGTGTGGAGAACTGGGAAGCCTTGTTAGTCCTTTGGGCTTCACCATTAACCAGTTAGACAAGTCACTTTGTAATTCAAGGCCTCTCCACCCTTAAGAATAAAATTTCGGGGCTTCCCTGGTGGCGCAGTGGTTGAGAATCTGCCTGCTAGTGCAGGGGACACGGGTTCGAGCCCTGGTCTGGGAGGATCCCACATGCCACGGAGCAGCTGGGCCCGTGAGCCACAACTGCTGAGCCTGCGCGTCTGGAGCCTGTGCCCCGCAACGGGAGGGGCTGCGATAGAGAAAGGCCCGCGCACCGCGATGAAGAGTGGCCCCCGCTTGCCGCAACTGGAGAAAGCCCTCGCACGAACCGAAGACCCAACACAGCCAAAAATAAATAAATAAATAAATAAATAAATAAATAAAAAGAAAATCCTTTAAAAAAAAAAAAAAAAAAAAGAATAAAATTTCGAGTAGGGCTGGACTATCTCTAAGTTTCCTTTGTGTGTTCAAGCCTCATATATTTATAATCTTAAGCGATGGGGAGTATCTATGACGACTGAAAAAAGCATGACTATCCCATAACTCAAAGAAATCAAGTTACTCATTGAAGTTATCAATTATCGTTATTTTTTTTCCTCCTGAAGAGCTGCAGATACTAATTATAAGATTCTTTGTCCAACAGTGGTTATTTAAGCCAGGAAATATATTCTAATCCAACTCCTTCACAGATGAGGAATTAGATTTTCAGAAAGGTTAACTGATTTGCATAATGTCATGCCAGTAAATCTGAATACCCAGATTATGATTATCAACACCAAGGTTATTAGCACAATTATTAGTTTTTGTGGAGTTTACAGAGTGGTTTCCAAACTGCAAACCCAAATCTATTGACAAGCCAGTACCTCTCCTCCATCATGGTCTCGTTTGTGGTGATTTCTTTGTACCTGAAGACATTTAAGGTGCCTACGTTCTTTCGATTCCTTCTGATTCCTTTTGATTCCTTATTCATTGAGCACATTGTACTCATCCATTCATACCTGCAATTTGCCAGTTTCCCAATTTAGCATCTCTGAAATATTTACTAGTGGGGAGTATACTTCTTTACCGCATCATAACTATGCAAAGTAAGACCTTATCTAACACAAGCCCTGTGGAACCCAAAGGGCAACCATTTACTGCTACCTTTTTGTCTATTGTCTTTTACCTGCATGTAGTTGCCGTTTACGCTTCCTTGAGCGGAAATTAATTAACTCCCTAAAAATCATCATGATACGGCATAAAATGATCTTAATACGTCACTGTGTCTGTTGTCTAAGCTTGAATCCAATTTTCAAGTGCTTTATGTTGATTTGATAAGCAAGAAGAGGCATTTCAGGTTGTACATGAAATAAATGAACATAAATTCACCAAGTGACCATATTCCTGTGGGAGCAAAAGGAGGCATGGTATTTAGCATAAATGAGTGTAAGTGGTGAGTTAGATAAGTAGTCAGGAGACCCGAATTCCATCCTCAACTTTCACACTAAAGGTACAAACTTGCACAACTTTCCTCACTTCCTTGAGCCCCAACTAAAAGTGAGGGAGTTCAACTCGCTTTTCTAAGATTAGATTCATATCTATCATTTTATGACTACCATGGGCAGCCCTGAATACCCCCTCCTCTGCCTGTATGGCAGCTCTTCTGGGCAGTTATCTAATACTTCACGTGGCAGCGTACACCAGCCCCTGTGCTGTGCTTCGCCAGGATGGCCCACTGCCAGACCGGCAGGCACAGCCTCCGGCCCTATGACGAATCCCAAGCATCCCAGGGCAGCAGTCAGTAGCAGCCTGCTTCAACAAAACCTAAGAAAACAAAACTTCTCATCTTCACCTTCAGTCTTTACTACACGGGACAAATTTAAGACCTTAATGGCTACTTTTTCCTCCAGTGTAAAGTGCCAGGCCAGCTGGCTCTAAAATACTTCATAAAGCATGCAAAAAGCCCCAATTCCATAGGCATGTATCACTGCACTAAGAAGGGACCTTGGAGAGTTTTAATATTAAAAACTGAGACCCACAGAATGGAGATGTTAGGACTAGAACCAAGCGTTCTTGATTCCAAACCGGTGTGCTCCCAAGGGGAATTTATCAAAGTACAGAGAGAATTCACAACTTCTTACTTCAGTGGATTTTAGTGGGTGTTTCTGTAACACATCATGCAATCTAGTGTTTTCTTAACATTCATGGTGAAAATTTTAGAAATCTCCACATCTTGATTGTTATAGTGAAGCAGTACAGTAATGAGACAAAGCATTTGTTCTCGAGCTAAAATCACGTCTCCTTCACTTATATTTGGCCAAGTTAACTTCTTTGCACTTCTTTTCGCCGTCTGAAAAATGGCATTAAAAATGCTTTCAAATTATTTTTGAAAGTTAAAGACAGATAGCTAATGTAGCATTAGTAGGGCTGTGCCTTCACACATTCCTTAATGGAGTCAAAAGACATATGTTGTCTGACGGTCACAACAAATCTTACAAATTAAAGTATCTCTTCAATGTGGCCTGATATCCCAGTTGGCCCTTGGGCTAACATCCTAAGATGCACCAGTGATCTTGAGGACATTTCCTGCAAAGGTCCTGGACTGATACTGTTCTTTGTTTCCAGGACTCTTAGAACCAAGCTGCATGGAAATATGACTGGGGATTTGAGAAGATATTTTGTTTTTTAAACACAAGTTTAAATAAACTTAAGTAATGGAAATAAAAGAAAGTTCTTATCTTTTTTTTTAATCTCAAGATGGTACAGGAGAGGCTTCAAATGTACCACTTCCTGGTAATGTAGAAATAATTTCTGAGAACCTTAATCTCAACACAGCAATTTAAACCAACACACGTGTGCATTCATTATAAAAACAAATATCAGCTGCAAGATGTATTATTCAATGTAGGATCAGACAACTAGTCCTTAATACCTTACCTGTCTAGTAGAAATCACTACAATGCAACTTATTTTTACTGTGTATAATGTCACTCTAATTTACCTGGAAAGGATTAAATTGTGTTCAGCATTTTCTTTTTAAGAAGCATGAACTCGTTAAATTTAAAAGTTTTTTAGTTAAAATGTTTATAACATAGAATCCTAAAATAGTTTTCTCCTGATAGTCTGCCTTCCTCTATATGTACAAGCAGTCATATGTGATGATCTGACTGGACCTGTTTAGAAAGAAAAGGCAACTCTGCCCAAGAAGCCACTTTGCATGAACCTGAGATGTGGTGGAAGAAGGAAAATCACTGGACTGACTGAAGCAGACGAGTGATGATTAGGGATCAATGAAAAGAGAACAGTAAACTGAGGGCCATGAATCCTGGCACAGCAAACAGGAGTAAATGAAAGTTTTCAGGAAAATAGTTATGTGGGATGCATATGCAGTCAACTAACCTTTGACAATGGTGCCCAAAATACAAAATGGGGAAAGGATAGTCTATTCAATAACTGGTGTTAGGAAAATTGATACCCACATGCGAAAGAATACCATAGACAAAACTTAACTTGAAATGGATTAAGGACTTAAATGTAAGACCTGAAACCATAAAACTTCTAGAAGAAAACATAGGTGGTAAGCTATTTGACATAGGTCTTCGCCATATCTTTCTGGATTTGACACCAAAAGCACAGGCAATAAAAGCAAAAATAAACAAGTAGAACTACATCAAACTAAAAAGTTTCTGCACAGCAAAGGAAACAACCAACAAAATGAAAAGGCAACCTATAGAATGTGAGAAAACATTTGCAAACTACCTATCAGATGAGGGATTAATATCCAAAGCATGCAAAGAACTCATATGCCTCAATAGCAAAATTTTAAAAAAAATCCAATTAAACAGTGCGCAGAGGACCTGAATAGACAGTTCCCCAAAGAAGACATACAAATGACCAACGGATATATGAAAAGGTGCTCAACATCACTAATCATCAGGGAAATGCAAATCAAATCCACAATGAGATATGACCTCACTACCTATTATAATGTTTATTATGAAAAAAGACAAGAGATAACAAATCTTGGTGAGGATATGAATAAAGGGAACCCTTGTACACTGTTGGTGAGAATGTGAATTGGTGCAGTCACTATGGAAAACAGTATGGCGGTGACTCAAAAAGTTACAACATAGAACTACCGAATGATCCAGCAATCCCACTTCTGGATACATATCCAAAGGAAATGAAATCAGTATCCCAAAGAGATATCTGCATTCCCATGTTCATTGCAGCATTATTGACAATAGCCAAGAGAAGGAAACCTGTGTCCATCAATGAACGAAGAAAGAATATGTGGTATATATATTCAATGGAATATTATTTAGCTATAAAAAAAGAAGGAAATCCTGTCATTTGTGACAACATGAATGAACTCGGAGGGCATTATGTTAAATGGAAAAAGTCAGACTGAGAAAGACAAATGCTACGTGGTATCACTTACATGTGCAATCTTAAAAAAAAAAAAAAAAAAAAAAAAATTGAACTAATAGAAACAGAATAGAAGGGTCCTTGCCAGGGTCTGGGAGATGAGGGAAACAGGAAAACGTTGGTCAAACGTACAAACTTTCACTTTTAAGAAGAATATGAATAAGTTCTGAGGATCCAATGTACAACATGGTTACAGTAGTTAATAATACTGTCTTGTATACTTGAAATTTGCTGAAACAGACTTTAAGCATTCTCACCACCAAAAAAACCAAAAACAAAAACAAGGGTATGGGGGTAGAGGGGAACTATGTGAGGTGATGAAAATGTTAATTAACTTGATCAGGACCAGTATTTCCCAATGTCTAGGTGTATCAAATCAGTTTGTACACTTTAAATATATACAATTTTATTTGTCAATTATACCTCAAGAAAGCTGGGAAAATAAGAACTAATATTTAGTAAATGAAAAAAAGTTATGAGGGGGCTTCCCTGGTGGCGCAGTGGTTGGGAATCTGCCTGCTAATGCAGGAAACACGGGTTCGAGCCCTGGTCTGGGAAGATCCCACATGCCGCGGAGCAACTAGGCCCGTGAGCCACAACTACTGAGCCTGCGCGTCTGGAGCCTGTGCTCCGCAACAAGAGAGGCCACAATAGTGAGAGGCCCGCGCACCGCGATGAAGAGTGGCCCCCACTTGCCACAACTGGAGAAAGCCCTAGCACACACACAAAAAAAAAAAGTTATGAGGTAGGTGTTTAGGAAATATTAATCAGGAAACACTGTACAGACAGGACTAGAGCAGACAGGTACTGCAAACAAGGAAGTAATCTCTCTCTTCTTCTATGGCAATAAACTAAGAGTACCCAAGCCTGACAGCAATTCATCAGCAATGTCCAAAAATTCAGTTTCCCAAGAGAAAGAACAAACGAATAGGAGAGAAGAGATGCTACGTATATCCTCAGCCCATAGCTTTATCTGTTTTCAGTCTACAAACCAGCTTCTTACAGTCCCCTGGGAATAGGAACATGAACCTGCAGGAGGATAATGGCTGCTTTAACATCTCTCTCTAAGCTCATCAACGATGTGCTAATAGTTCATACATTTAAGCCAGACACTCGTAACTCATTTTCAGTGGTGCAATTGTCTAATAAATTGTTGGAAACTTTAAAAAATCTTCAGTGTTCCATAGAAATGGAAGCCTTTTCACAATAATTGAAACCAGTAATGCAAAACAAATGTATTTCCTTGATAAATTTAGTTTTAAGTAAGCTTTAATTTATATGCTAAATTTTTTAATTTAGTTCAAGTTTTGGCAGAGACATGTTTATTTTAATTGTTAGCCTTCAAAACTCTAGCTTAGGAATAAGCATCTGCTTCTTTTCAATTTTCCGCATAAACTGGGTAAATTTCTTCAAGTTGCAAATGAGGGGTGAACATACACTGTATTGCTTCTGGAAAGGTTACAAACTTGCAGCACTTTTTGTGACTCCTTTATGAGAGATCTTACAGCATTATCCTTAAATCTTAACTAGGGTTCTTATATGTACTTATATTTAAGCTGTTTTCAAAGAACGTAATACATTAGCATCTAGACCTTGTGCCCAAATAGCCCTCTTTGGAGCACTTGTCGAATCTCTAATAAATTTTGAACTCCTCTCATTGCTTTATAGAGATTCACAAAACACATGGATCCTTTCTCTAAGATGAAAAACCTCCCAGAGGAAAAGCACAAACCCAGCCTCAGCCCACCTATATTGGAGACCCTGTAAACAATCTGACAAATAATAACATACAGTGCGTATTTCTCCAGCTATAGCCTTTGGAGGAAATCAATAAAACTTTCAGAAAATTAAAGTTAGAGCTCTTGAAACACTGTAGGAGGTATATTCATCCTTTGCAAATAACTTAAGAAAACTGACTTCTGAGAGAATTCAATCCCTATTATAAAATACTCTTCCTTCACCAGTAATGGCAACACTGGTAAAGGCACTGCTAAGCATGGTTGCACCCATCTGAACCAAGCAGGCATAGAATCTAGGTAACAACGCCCACTGGCTATTAATATGATTGAAACTATCTGTGAATTGGGACTCAGTTGATATTAACATGTAAAACCCCTGAAAATCTACAAGAGCATTTTCTTCTGGGGTGTTTTATTTCGTCGGTTTCTTTTTCAGTCTACCTTTTAAGGTATTACCCAATCGCCATGTTATGTATGGTGTCTAGCCATGGTACTGATGTTCATGATTCCATGAAATGGCATCTTTGCTTTACAAAGAAAGTATCAGGGTTATAACAGAGAGAGTGGTGAAGGACTAAGAAACATACTTTAATAGAGCCAGTTAACTTGCTGGACACTAACATCCAGTCAGGAGCCTCAAGTAACATCTCTGCCCCAAAGTTTCAATTGCTAAATAGCAAGGGAATAATACCAAGGCCCAATCACAGAGTAGCAAATACCAGAGGCCTGGGAAAATCCCAAGAGAATAGCTTCACTGGCAGTGATTCTCAAATGTTCAAGGTACACAACAATCACCTGGTGAATGTGTAAAAACAGTTTCTGAGGCCGATCCTCTGAGATTTTAATTCAGCAGGTCAGGCGAGGTCCATGAATTTATAGTTCTAACACAGCTGGCGGAACCAGAGCTGCTGCTCTGAGGAACACACTTTGAGAACCACTGCCCCACCACTATTAAATCAGAGTCGGCAGTCTTGGAAAATGCAAGGTGATTTGCATGTTCATTAAGGTTTGAGAATTACTGCTTTAGGAAATGAGGCAACAGGTTTGTTTGGTTTTTTCCTTCCTCCTGTGATATCAGGATAGGGAGATGGTGAAAAGAGATGTTTTCAAAAGAAAGCAAGTGCTTAAATCACACTCTTTGTCATGAAACAAACCTATCTGGCCACCTTGCTCACCTTCCTCAATGAAGCATCACTCACTCCTTCCTTTATCCACCTCTCCAACCTCACTGTACCTTACCTAGGGCTCACGAGGAGACAGAGGTCCCATATGAACTTCAGATCTGCATGTTATAGATTTCCCGGGAAAATCTAGAATTCATATAATTGTTTTTCTAGTCCATAAAAATTACACTGGCATTAAACAAAGAATCAAGTTTGAATTACATACGTTTAGAAAACTTTTCATGTAAATAACTTCACAAGAAATTCACAGAAAAATATTTTTTAGACTGATTGGCAACAGGGCCACGACAAGAGCAAGAAATGTCAACAGAGTGGCCTCCAGTGGTCACCCATGTCTCAGAGATGGAGGAAGGAAAGATAGCCTCTTGACTGATTTGCACTGTATGTAATTTTACATTACATGTAATTACGTGGACTAAACCAAGTGTAACACAGAAGAGTAAACATGCTATCATTCCATGTGATGAGCCTCTACAAAGAGGAAAAAACAGATGTGAAAAAAAACACTTTTTTTCTACTTTAATTTTGTACCTATATGAGATGATGAATGGTCACTAAACTTACTGTGATAATCATTTCATGATGTATGCAAGTCAAAGCACTACGCTATATACCTTAAACTTTTACAGTGCTGTATGTCAATTATATCTCAGTAAAACCGGAAGGAAAAAAAAAAAGTGGAAGATGTGAATATATCAAGCCTTGGCAATGGGAAAGGCCTAAGTCCACGTGACTAATCACACCTCCTTCTTGCTGATTCATGCTATTGTAGATTCAGCAGCTCCAGCAGCGAAACAGCTTATCTGTTAATAAGCTACAGAAAGAAGAGCCCCAAGTCCCATCACGCACTGCAGAAATGTGAGTTGAACTGGCAAACATCTCCCAATCCACCACAATAACCCCTTGCCTCGCTTACCTGAAACTTTCACACATATCACATCTCCCCAATTATTTCCATAATCAGTGAGCCTATTGCTGATCTAAAACCTGACACATACATGAGTAGATTCCAGGTCTGTTAAGTACCAGGAGCAAAGGAGGACACAGAAAAACACCGCATTTAGTCTCATTTTCTCTGAGAAATTCAGTGCACTGCAAGACAGCACTGGACTGAGAACACGGAACCAAGGTTCTAACACCAGTTTTTCTACCAGATACCTTGAAGCAAGTCACTTGGCCTCTTTCATTTCATTTCTTTCGAAATTAGACTACATTATCATTCAGATACTTCCATATCTAGGAGTCTGTGATTATGCTGAGTATCCATGCTATTAGAAAGCCAAAGAAACAGCTACTCAGAAGCACATGGAAAATAACCATCTTGGATGAGACTTAAGAGCTGCAGTGGCACTAGCTCCACACAAGGCATCCTAATCCCAGGTCAGAACTCGGTACTGCAGGCTGCCCAGAAACTGGGGCATATAATAAGGTTTATTCATATGAGCATCCTTCCGAACTTATTCAACCAGAAGTCTTTCATGAATACCACCCAGATGCTGAAATTAGGATCGCCATCCTTAGGTATCAGGGATTAAAGTATGATCCAAAGAGTTCAAGTTGCCTCCAAAATGTCTACAACTGCATGGAAGTTGAAGGCCTCACTCACCTCGTTCCCGCCACATCCTGCAAATCCTTTTCTTAGAAGGAAATCACAAACTCCCTTTCTTGAAGACAGATGAGTAATTCATGTACAACCATCTATGAGACTGCCTGCATGGGGCCTCCTTGTTTGAAGACTACAGAGATTTTAAATTAAAAGAACCATCTATGTCAACTCTGCCTAGATGATGTGTTCAAAGGGAAGACTCAAAGCAGCAAACTAGAGGGAACTTTTCATTTACTTATTTCTAAAAAGCCAAATAAAGCCTCTAGGAATGGTTATCTGTCATTTCCTTTCTCAGCACCCACTGTTCCTTCTTCTGGCTGCAGTCACAATTTTTATTTGCAAACCATGACTACCGCCCTCAGTGGACCCATGTCTTCTGTCCCAGGGTTCCTTTTCCTCTAAGAATTTTATGATCTGCATGAATCACTTTGCATAGATAACTAAAATTGATCATTAAAATATGAAATTTAAAAAAAATAAAGAGCATGCAACACCCCGTTCTTATTTTGCTTCAAGGATACTCCTACTGAGCTCATGGAGCTGAAAGCTGCAAAAACTTGAAGGATCCTCCTCTCAGGTTGAAAGACTAGGACATGAAGTACCCAAGTATGCCACACAGAGTTCAAGAAAAGGAATACAGCCAGATCTTCCATCTAAGTATCAGGAAGAAATCGGAGGTAGGGAAAAGAATTGGGGTAGCTCAGCAGTAGCCTTTTTCTTAACGTCAGAACCCTGATTTTTATTCCGAAACAAGACTATAAAACAACATTTCCCAGACATTCTCGCATGGAGGTGTAATCATGTGACTGTGTCTGGGCCAATGACCTGCAAGAACAAGTGTTATGCTGGCTTCCAAAAGGCTCTGGCAAAAGTCCAACTTAATGAAATGAAAATGTCTGATTAGACCTTGACTTGTCCTGACAACTCTGGTCACAGGGAAAGCAGTCTTATTGACTCACCATGTCATTTCGCTCAACTATTAATGCAAGGAGTATCATGAGGAAGAAAGAACTGCTTGCAAATGGACAAAGTAAGCAACAAATACCCCTGTCAACAGTATTAAATTATTTATCAATCACACACTACAGGTTATATCACAGTAGTTACAATGATGGAGGCCACGGGGTCCTCACCAACAAAAAGACTGGTTCTTCCACTTTTAGGACAGTTATGTAGAGCAGGGGTCCCCAACCCCCCAGGAACCTGGCCGCACAGCAAGAGGTGAGTGGCGGGGAGCCAGCGAAGCTTCATCTGCCGCTTCCCATCACTCACATTACCACCTGAACCATACCCCCAACCCCCCGTCCGTGGAAAAACTGTCTTCCACGAAACTGGTCCCTGGTGCCAAAAAGGTTAGGGACCGCTGATCTAGAGGACTACAGGGCACTCAGCGTTTATCAGGAGTCTGTGCTTTCATAGAATCTACTCTTCAGTAAGTCTACGAATCTTTTATCCTTGGCCCTGAACGCCAAAATCAGGGTTGTACTTTATTATAATCAAGGTGTTTAGGAATTTCTGGTGAAAATAAAAGTTTACACTCATATTAAAAGTGAATAAATGTTTCTGAATCTACCTTTCATCTTTGGTTAATATGTTTCTTACTAAACAAGCCAAATTCATAAAGGAAAAGACAGGTTACCTCATAACACTTTCTTTTCAACTAAAGCAGTAAAGACCCACACTAACACCGCATTTTTTTACTTCCAAATTCTATACATCAGGCTTCTCACAGAAACTTTCACTTCAGCCAGTGGAATACCTTGCAGGAGGCAGGCACTCAAGAAATATTTGTTAAGGTGACTTGAACATAGTAACACATTAGGTGAACATTATAGGAAGTTAGCCTAAGGGCTCTTCACTGAGAAGAAAACAGCTTTTTACCATGTTCTTTATTGCCAAGTGAAAGGATATACATATATAGCCTTGTTCGCTCAAAATGTACCCTCTCCACATCACTGACATCCTGTAAATGGCCATAAATCACAACTGGTCCCTGTCATGAGAAAAACTGTGTGTCAACTTGAGTGTGTCTGCCTTAAAAGACAGGTGCAAGGGTACAATCAAACATATTTAAGTGCTTGGGAAAGAAACACTGCTCTACAGAAGCAAGGGACTATTAGGGGCAGGAATTATAAACATATACACCTTTTATAGCAATAGACTCCAGACAGGAAATCAGGATGAGACTGGTCTATCCTGGCATTCATTTCATAGAGTTTAGTTTTGTCTGATGAATATTTAAACCCAAAGCACTGCAGTGGTAGTGCCAATATATGTCATATTTTCAGTTGCATCTCCTTTCTGGACTAGGAGCGCCCCTAACTACTCATAAGCCTTAAAATCCTAATTATTGGGTAGACCAGCGGCAGACTGGAGTGACACGAAATTAAGGTTGACTTTTAAGAAAATAGGCACATGTCTTGTACTGCTCTATTAGATACACTTTGGCATTTTGCAGAGCCCAAATGAATTACAGAAGAGACACAGGTACTGTTAATACATCACATGCCTTCTAAAAATTCTGGAAGACGTGGGGAGTCCCACATCATTTCTTTGGGACTGGAGACGTTGCCAAGGACTAAAATTGATGATGCATAGAAGGAGAACCCTCCAAAACTAACTCCTCTGCTTTGCTGACCCAAAGGAAGCCAAAGGAAAGAGACTCTCTCACTCCAAGTAACTCCCTAAACTAACAATGTTTAGAAAAAACAAGTATTTTCAAGATGGTTCAGAGTTGGAGGATAGCAGGCAGAGAGTAGAAACTGACTTGGATTTGATTATGGGGTCACGAGAAAGGATCAGAAGTGTTCATTTTTAGTTGTTATTACTGAAGTTTTTATAAAATCCCAAGACATTCACTAGAACTTTACTAATTAAGACACGTAACCCACACACAACTAGACTACAAATACTTATAATACATGTTTTTGGTTTTTGTTTTTTGAGAAAGAAATCTCAACTACCAAAGGTTCACCAGCTGCAGGACTTCAAAGGCAGTAATAGGAGCAATGGTCTCCAATGACTCAATTTGGAAAGAAAAATCTCTCACACAACCCACCCATTAGACAAGATGACATATACATCTACTTCAGGACACCTTACGTTTTGGATGAATAGCCTTGAATTTACTTCACAGCCAATAGCTTGCCAGAGAAAACTTCGAGTTGGATCCTATTACTTAATACACTAAATCCACAGCTCAAAGTCCATCTCACTGGATAACTGAATATAACTAGCGATGGGAATTAAAACTGAGGATGCCAGCAGCCCTGATTTCACTGTTATTATTTGTACTGTGTGAAATGATTTTCATATTAGCAAGTATGGGATCTCTGAAACTGTGCACTCTTCCTATCTACCATGGTACATACGATTATTTGCCCATGCACGCTCTGAGGGGCAATGTGGTACAATGAAAGGAGCCCTGAGCTTGAGTCAAAACCAGTTCTAGTGCCAGCTCTGCCACTATCTGGCTGAAGACCTTGGACCACACTTTAGGTCCAAGTTTACTCATTAATTTATTTAATAACCATGATTTGATCACAGACCTAAAAGAACACAACATTGCTCAGCTGTAAAAGGGGGGAAACTAGACCTAGTTTATAGAACTGGTGTTAGATTTAAATGAGATAATGGGTGTACTTTGCATCCAAGACACATTGGTGCTAGTCTTCTTCTACCACAACTATCAGGCACTGTGTTCAGTCTAAAACACCACTGCAGGGAGCACACTGGAAGCCCTCATCACGTTTGTCATCACTGGGTAAAGCCTCTTGCCTCTTAGTCAGTAAAATCCATGAAGGCCAGGATTTTCTTCTTTCTAATACACAGACACATCCTCTGAACCTGCATGTGCCTCAGCACCTAGTAAGCACTTAATAAATAATTGTTGAATGAATAAATTCTCTTTTATTCCTTAAAATAACTCTGGATCAACTAATATTTTTACCATTTTACAGTGAGGAGGCTGAATAATGAGATAAACTGTCTATAAAATCAGGTGATAAGTCCCTTCCAATTCCACAATGCTATCTATAGTTTTTATATTTTCCAATAGTTCATCATTATATCATTCTTCCTAAATAATTGCTACTTACTCACATTTATTGGTTATTGCTTAAATAATAGCAAGAGTCTCCAACTATAAAATCTACTCCTATCTTTAAGGAAAATAAAATATTTGAACTATAAAAAAAATCATTTGTTTCTAAGAAAACTTTATTCTCACATCTACACACAAACTATCTAATGAGGTTATTCTTAAGAAACTCTTCCAAGTAATTTTCCCAACCTGAACTTCCATATCCTTTTCCCCAAATAAGCAGCGAAATAAACAATCAGTCAAGAGTGATATTAAAAACATGGGGGCAATCCTGTCCCTAAAACATTTCTGCACCAAAATTTGGATTCTTTCACTTTAAGAGCAGCAAGATCATCTTTTTTACTATCTTTCAGAAGATAACTGTAGCTTCCCTAGTCTGGGGCCCTAAATGAGAAAGACCTGGGTTAGATGCAGCCAATGTCACAGGGTCTCGTGGCTCTGAATCAGTATTTTCACACACTCCCAATCATAACTGCCCCAGAGACCTCCTATCCCCAAAACGGACACTGCTGTATCTCAAGTTCAGGTTTACAGAATGATGGCCTCCTCCAAGGCCTTCCTTAGAAAACGTATTCCCAAATTTGCCATCTCACCTCACGCTTCCTTCTCCAAAAGCAGCCTACTCTTTACCACTTATAAGTCTTCTCCTCTAGAGGGCTGAATGTATATTGGGGCACTCAGCAGATATTACACTCTACTCCATCAAAAGGATCTCATAAATTTGTTTTCATTTAGTAATTAACATTCCTCTAGACTCGCAGAAGTGCTGAGGGCAAAGTCATAACGCTTTTAATGGCAAAATCAAAATGGAAGCCCAGGTCAGACTTCACATCTAATGCTGTTGCTGGCAGACCCAGTGATTTTGAGACCGAGCAAGATGATTTTATCATTAAGGCATCACCACTGCTGTGCAGGGAATTTCTCTTTCATTACACCTCAGCTCCCTCCCACCTCAAAACGCTGCGTACAGTTCTAACGTGCTCTGAAACCACAGCAACTTATGACAGAGCAGCCATCATGATGACCTGTAAGTCATCAAGATACATATCAACCACTGGCTATGTTATTAATACTTGAAGTATCAAATTTGCTAAGGAAGCAAAAAGGAGCTTCATTCTTCCTCAAGGGGAATCAGAAACCAGTATGTTCAAGAGAGGATTTCCATAGGAAAACCGCCCCTGCCTCAGACAGCACCTACCATCAACATGTTTATGGGCAAACACAGTATCAGAAAAACATGCTGTGAGTCTTAGAAACAGCATATGCCTCATTTCATAGGGGCTGCTATGGTGCTAGGCATTGTTTTTTGTTTTTTGGGTTTTTTTTTTTTTACTGCATTTCAGAGAAATAACCGTAAAATGAAGGTCTATAACCAGCATATAACACAATAAACAACAGCATCAACTTCTGCACCCTTTTTGTGAATGGTTTCCCTATGCTTTAATTGAAAAGGTAAGTTTTAATATGCTTTGTGTTTTCTCTCAAAATAGTTTGGGACCAATTCTATTCTAAGACTTCTGTATTTACCATCTCCATCCAAGGTCCAAAGATTACAGAATTTACAAATGAAGGACACCCCCTACACACACACACACACACACACACACACACACACACACACACACACACGTCAGTAATAGAGGAGCTATGACAACAAAATTCCTGAATGACAGAAAGAAACACAGAGGACAGTGGCTTGAAACAGCAATGGTGGTCACCACAAGCTTTGTCCTAGAGTTCAGCTCAGGTCTTTCTGAAAGCCTGGACCAAAAATTCACAAAAACAAGAAGCAGTAACACAGTTCACATAACTTTCCTGAGCTTAAATATATAATAGAGCTGGGTAACTGTCCAACCTAGGTTGTATCTTCAGGGAATCTCAAACTCTCATAAAAAACCAAGGTTTCTGGCTCAAGAAAAGGCTTAAAGTTAGAGATGAGCATTGTTAAATCACTGGTTCCTATTCACATTTCAACCCTTGAAATAACGTTTCACTACTTGTCTCAGTCACCAGCGACTCTAGTCTGTCTTGAGAAAGCTCACACGCCTCCCTGGACTCAGCCATCTCCTTCTCACCGACCGGTCAGGTCCAATACAACCAAAGCTTAATTCACTTTAAAAGATATGTGAACTATTATTCAAGGACAGTAGCTGTCTGTTCACAGAAGCTTCATCCACATCAAGGCAGCTGAGTTTGTGAGCTTGATTTTTGTATTCTTCTTTCATTCTGTCAAAATTCAAGCTTACAGATATTTCTACTTTCAGTCTATTCTTTAATAAATGTCCCGCTCAGTGGAAGACAGGACTCAGAGTTTCAATGACATAACTGCATATTTTCCCAAGAAAATTGTTTATGTACCTTTCCACAAATGTTTTAACTTTTTCACCTAGAATATAAAATCCTTGAAGAAAATGTCTGTCTTCTATAGTTTAGCAAGATACATGCTCAACACAATTTCCAAATCACCTTTAGTACCAATTTTAACCATGAAGAACACTGAAAATTCTACTGTAAATTATCAAATATATGGAAGCAAATATATAAATGAAATTCTTCTGTCATTTAGTACCAAGAAGAGAGATACAAATATAGGATAATTTCTCAAATGAGTTTCAACTACTTAATGTGCTACTTTAAAGCATATTCACAAACAATAGAAATAATCAATCTGAAGAACTGGATTCATCTCTATACACAAGGGACATTTTTATACAGTTGCTCGAAGAATTAGCCACACAAGCACAATAGGTACCATAAAGATTAAAAGAAAGTAACTGCATTAAAAATACTTCAGTTTATTAAAAGGAACGGTTCCTATTTTATATGTATACACATCTATTTTTATAGAAAAGAACACATCTATTTTTATTCTAATTTCCATGACTCACTCCCCACCCATTCACCGAGGAGATAGATAACAGTTGATCCTATTTTTCACCTTTTAATTTATTCTACCTGGAGAAATAAAATTCATCACTGTCCCATGTTATTTTCCCTCCCCTTTGGACATTTATCCACTAAATAAACATCTACTACCCACTGCTGTTAAGCAGTGTGCTGGGTCCTGGGGCTCCATCCCAGTCTCCTCTGCTGGTTTCCCCTATTTGCCCCAATTTCTAAGCGCTGAAGTGTCCCAGGACTCAGCCCTGTCTCATCCTCAAGTCAGTCTACACATGCTCACTTGGTGGTCTCAGCTAGTCTCCTGGTCTAACTAGCATCTATCCTATGCTGACCACCCCCATGTTTATGTATACTGCAGACCTCTTTCCTGGGCTCCAGTTTCACATATGGACTCACCAACTCATCCTCTGCCAATAGATGTTTTACAGATCTCGAACGTTTAACAGGCCCACCTAACTCCAGATCTTCTCCACCAAACCTCCTTTCAAAGGATGAAGTTGATGACAACTTCGTCCTTCTAGTTAGTTAGGCTGAAATCCTTGAAATCATCCTGACACCTCTTTCTGTCATACCCCACATCCAAGCTATCAACAAACCTCTCTTGGAAGGCTGGCCAAGGAGACACTTTGACGTAAGCTTCTGCCCAATCCTGACGCCTCTGCCTCCCTCCCACTATGTTGTTCCCAAGGGCACATGCTTACAAGTATTCGACACACTAAACCCTGTCTGAGTCTACTTCCCAAATGATCCAAATGCTTCAAGTCTTCACTACAAACATCCATTACAATATTGTGCATACAACAGCTTATCCCTACTAGAAATAAAACAAAGGATGATTTTAGCTGATCTATGTGTAGAATCATATAGTTATAGATTCAGAGATTAAGGATATTGCTTGTCTTCTTTACAAGGACACTGAATGCCTCATGCTGCCTTACTACTCTTTTTGTTTATCCTTCATGCAGCAATGAAAGGCTTTAAATAAATCTTATCCATTCAAGTCCAACTGGTATTTTTTCTTTCTCTTCCCTGAGGAGCATCTTTTTTCTATACTACCACTTCTCTATTACTTCAGTTATTCACTGCCTTTAGTTGTTTATCTTATTTTTTTCAGAAATATTCCTTCATAACAAGGAGGTGCTAAAAACCTCATTTCACAAGTAGGTATGAAAAAGAAATATCTTGAACACCTTTCCTAAAAAGAAATCTAAAGGTAGGTAGTTTAGTACATAAGCCTTTAGGAAAGCATTAGAAGAAAGTAAGACAAGGTCAAATATTAACAATTTACTGAACATAAATTCTCATTACACAAAAAAGTATCTCTCCTTATAACTTCAAAATATTAATAGGGCAACACAGCAAAATATCAAGTGTCAGATGCAGCTAGACTACAAAATGTTATGTTTTTATTTTAGAAGTATGATTTTTATTATTGCTGAAACGAGAATTTTAGAAAAAAAAACTACCATCAGTTTCTTAACATGTAATTTATTTGTAAAAGTCAACCAAAACAATCTGAATTCAATCATCAGCTCAGGAAGCAGATTCCATGACATTTTCTTCCCCTAAATGCTAAATGACACAGGCAGCGATAAAATATGCAGAGAAAGAACCATGTCACAGAAGATGTGACAATTTTGATAAATGATGATAAATTGTGATGTAGAACAGCCGTTTGTAAGCTGCTGTTTTCAAAAACATGTATTTTAATGATGATTTTTGCCAAATATCATTTTAGAGAGATATTCTGTAATAAAACCATTGACAAACAAAATTGGTACCTTATTATAAATTAGAACAGAAATGTATTTAAGTTTTCAGCAAACTTGTAATTTTGCTTTGAATGAGAATGCATTTTAGATCCAGTCAGTTCCTTACAATGTTAAACACAGTCATCATCTGACCCAGAAATCCCACTCCGAGCTATAAAACAGAAATTAAAACATACTTTCACACAGACCCTTGTACATGAATGTTCATACATGCAACATTATTCATAAAAGACAAGAAGTGCAAACAACCCAAATGTCCATCAAGTGACATATAATATCAATAGAACAGAATATTATTCAGCAATAAGAAGGAATAAAGTACTGATACATGCTACAATACGGATGAACCTTGAAAATATTATATTAAGGAAGCCAGTCACAAGAGGCTACATATCATTATGTTTATATGAAATATAAATTCTATTTATATGAAATGCCCAGAATAGGCAAATCCCTAGAAATAAGATGTAGATAAGTGGTTGCCTAGGGTTGAGAGTGTAGAGGGAATGGAGAATAATTGCTAATGGATATAGGGTTGCTTTCTGGGGTAATGAAATGTTCTAGAATTGTGCACCGTGATGGCTGCACAACTCTCTGGCTATACACAACCTCTGAATTGTATACTTTAAGTGGGTGAACTGTATGTGAACTACATCGCAAAAAAGCTATTTAAAATGCCAGTTAAAAAGGCCAGTCATGGGCTTTCCTGGTGGCGCAGTGCTATAGAATCCACTTGCCAATGCAGGGGACACGGGTTCGAGCCCTGGTCCAGGAAGATCTCACGTGCTGCGGAGCAACTAAGCCCACGAGCCACAACTACTGAGCCCAAGTGCCACAACTACTGAAGCCCGCGCGCCTAGAGCCCACGCACCGCAAGGAAGAGTAGTCCCCGCTCGCCGCAACTAGAGAAAGCCCACACACAGCAACAAAGACCCAACGCAGCCAAAAATAAATAAATAAATCAATTTACTTTTTAACAAAAGGGCCGGTCAGGTTGTAGCTGTTTATAACTTGTATAGACTTTTCAAAGTCTAAATCCCTAATTATTAAAATATGTTTCTTACTGTCCACAAACCTCATTTCATTTCCTTACATAAAACCATCTGCCTATTCCACTATAAATACTACACGTAGTGAAAGAAAGTGCTTCTAAAATTAAATCATGTTTTCAAAACAGATTTCTCCTTAATGTATTTAATTTTAATGATTCGCATGTGAATTATCCACACTTTCCATTAACTATGGTTAAATTTTCAATCTCAGATAAGTATCCCCCAATACAAAAGCACATTAACAGGCCATTCCTCTCCCAACACAAGCTGTGTGGACTAAATTTTTAACGTATTAGCTTGAATTTTAAAAAGCAAAATTAAGGAGGCAGATCTGTAAGAAAAGCAAGCACATGAAGTCTCAGAAGTTTAGAATGGAAAATATTTTCAAGATTGATCCTCTTCAGGACTACCGAAACTTTAATATCTAAGAACTAACCCCAGGAATTTTGTGATATTCTCATATCACCTTACTTTTTAAATTTTTATTGGAGTATAGTTGATTTACAATGCTGTGTTACTTTCTGCTATACATACCTTACTATTTTGCCTTAGTATTTATATTTACATTAAGTTGATTCCTTTCCTTTTTTTTTTTTTTTTTAAACTTAGCAATGTATGACACAACATCAGTGAACTTATGGGTTTGGTAAGCTATCTGTACTAGGCGAACAAACATTACAATAAATAAAAGTTTAAATGGTGATGTGTCTATCACTTAAAAACATCTTGCACATGATCAGTACTACATCTACCACACTATGGGAAACACTGATCTAGTTTTATCTTCTAATTTTATGGGTGAGAAAGTTGAACTTCCTGGTGACTCTCAAAAGTCTGTGCACATCAGAACCTCCTGGAGGGTTTGTGTTAAAATAGAGAGTGCTGGGCTCTTCCCCAAGAGCGTAGGTCTGGGGGAAGCTCTGAGAATTTACGTTTCTAACAAATATCTAAGTGGTACTAATGCTGCTGGCCCAGGGACCGCCCTTCAAAAACCACTGACCAAAACCTACTAACCCCAAATTAGTCAGACCAGAATTTAAACTAGAACCCAATCTTCTCTTAGATGCTCTTATAATTATATGCTCTATCACACATGTTTAATGTTGCTGAATTTTATTCACCTTTCACTTAATTTTACTCTTTTCAATAAAGGTGATTATTAAATGCTAAAGATCAGGTTTATACATTTTTAAGACTTCAGAGTTGTTATAAAATAGTGATTAATAAAAATTTAAGGAAAAGAACATTACAATCACCTTTGAGGACCCTGAATCCCTTTTCTTGGTCACATACCCTCCATTAGTCCTTTGAGATACACATTATCTTCAAGTTTGTGTCTTATCATTCACTTGCTTTTCTTGTTAATTTTCTCATAGCTGTATCTCTAAATAATATATTGTTTAGGTTGTATGTTCTGAGCTTTATACTATATCTTTTTATGCTATTTGCTTTTTTATTCAATATGATGTTTTTGAGATGTAGCCCTCGGTTTTTATCAGCAATTCATTGCTTTCATGGCGGGACACTATTTCATCTACAAGAAAACAGCACTAAAATTGTTGACTTCTTTTTCATTTTGAAAAAATCAGAGGTAAAAAAGAAGTTGCAAAAATAGTACAGAGAAGTCCTATGTATGCTTCATCCAGTTTCCTCCAATGGTTACATCTTACCTAACTATATTACAGTATCAAAACCAGCAAACTGGTTTTGGAACAATGCTTGTGTATAGTTTCATGCCATTTTATTATATATGCAACTCTCAATTTTTAAGTTCTTTTTTCTTTTTTTTTTTTTTCTCGCGGGCCGCACAGGCCGCGAGACCAAGGGCCGCGGGGGCCGGGCCGGCGCGCCGCCCCCGCCCCGCCTCAGGCCGCCCGCGCTTGGGCCACCGCCCGGCGACGCGAGGCCAGTCCCACCCCGCCCCCACCCCCACCGCCGGCCCGGGGGTCGCTCACCTTCCGCGTTGCCCCAGACCACCATGCCCGGGCACAGCCGCCTCCTCCGGCCTCGCTGGCCCCGCCGCCGCCACACGGTGCCCTCGCCTGGGGCGGGGAGAAGGGCCGAGAAAGGAGTCGCACCGCCGCGCCGCGGTCCACGCTCGCCACACGCTCGCAGCGGCCAACCTGAGCGCGCCCAATGGCTGCTCTGTCCCTCCCCCTCCGACGGGCGCGCGGGCCGCGGCTCCGCCCCGCCCCTCCCCTCCCCTCCCCCTGCGGTGGCCGGCGCGCTCCCAGGCTCCTCCCCGCCCTTCCCCACCCGCGGCGGTTCCGGCCCCGGCTCGCACTCCGCCCCGCGCTGCGCAAGTGCCCGCCTCGCGCCTAGCCTCGGGCGACCCTGAACCACCGGCGCGGCGCCCCTCCCAGGCCCGCCCGCGGAGGTCAGCCCCTCCGCTGCACGTGACCGTCTCGCTCGCGGGGGCGGAGAGGAGCGCGGCGCCTGCCCGCCTTCCGCATCCCGAGACCTGCGCGCCTCCCGCTGGGGTTGATGCGCTGTTCTCCTCTCTGCGAGTCCCCGCCCCGCGCTGCACTCCCCAGTCCGGGAGGACACTAGTTCAGGGACCGACCATGCTTAATCAAGATCATTCTATTGATATTAATGAATATCTGAGTTACTTCCTTTATTCCCCCCCCCCCCGCCAATTAAAGACAATGCTCCTACCTATTAGAAAAATGAAAATCCAAACACTGACAGCCCCAAATACTTGCAAGAATGTGAAGTAATAGGAACGCTCATTCATTGCTGGTGGGAATGCAAAATAGTACAGCCATTCTGGAAGAGAGTTTGGCAGTGTCTTACAAAACTAAACATACTCTTACTATACGATCCAGCAATCGGACTCCTTGGTATTTACACAAGGGAGTTGGAAAATTATGTCCACATCAAAAACCTGGACACAGATGTTTCATAGCAGCTTTATTCATAATTGCCAAAACTTGGAAGCCACCAAGATGCCCTTCGGTAGATGAATGGGTAAACAAACTGGTGCATCCAGATAATGGAATATTATTCAGCACTAAAAAGAAATAAGCCATCAACCCATGAAAAGATATGCAAGAACTTTAAATGCTTATTACTAAGTGAAAGAAGCCAATCTGAAAGGCTACATACTCTTTGATTCCAACTAAGTGATACCATAATGGTGGATAATGTCATTAGTCAAAACCCAGAGAACATACAACACCAAGCGTGAATCCTAATGTAAACTATGGACTTTGGGTGCTAATGAAGTGTAAATGTAGATTCATCAATTGTAACAAATATACTTCTCTGCTGAGTAGTTGATAATGGTGGAGGCTATACGTATGTGGGAACAGGGGGTACATGGGAAATCTCTGTACCTTTTCACTCAATTTTGTTGTGAACATAAAACTGCTCTAAAAAAATAAAGTCTACAAACTTTAAGCTATAAGATGAATAAGTTCTGAGGTTCTAATGTATAGCATGGTGACTAATTGATAACACTGCAATGTATAACTATAATTTGCTAAGAGAACTTAAAGGTTGACCCCCAAAACATATACATATATATTTATATATTCCTCTTTACCATAAATGTACGGCTGTGCTCCTGGCTTCTCTAATCTCTTCCAATCATCTATGTTTATTTCTGCTCAGCACCATGCTGTCTTAATTGGTAGAGTTTTATAATAGCGAGTCTTAATATCTAGTAGGTCAAAAATCGCCAATTCACTCTTCCATTTGCTGTTAAGAATCAGCTCACATGTTCTATGTGGGGGAGGGAGGTGAAGGAAATTCATTTTAGTGTCATAAAATCTCTAAAACAATTTGGGGAGAATCACATCTCCTGTAGATTGAAATTTTCTATTGAAATAAGATTTATTTCTCCATTCCTTTAGTTTTTCTTAAGTGTCTTTGTTTTATACTTTTCTCCATATAGTTGTTGCCTATTTTTGCTAGAGTTATTCCTAGGTACTTTATAATTGTGATAATATTATAAATGGTATCCCATTGCCTTTTCTAAATAGTTGTAGCAGAGTACAGAAATGCAACTGATTTTGTATATTGATTTTGTTTGCAGTATACTTGCTAAATAACCACTTTTATTCATTCGAATACTTCATCTGTAGATTCTTTTGGTTTTTCTACAGGGACAAGATATCCTCAATGACTAGTGATAGCAGTTTCTTCTTCTCCAATGCTAAGAATTCTTCTTTTTCTTCCTGTGTAAGACTTCCTATATAATGCTGCAAAGAAGGATTATCTTATCTTATTGGTGAAAGGTGTCTTATCTTGTTTCCAATATTAAAAAAGAATGTTTTCAATGTTTCACCATTAAATATCACATCTGCTGAATATTTATACCTTCTAATGATAGTCTGTTCATTTTGTATCATGAATAGATACTGAATGTTATGGAATGCATTTTCTACATCTCCTGAGATTAAATTTTTTTTAAATCAAGAATTCAGTGGGGGACAGATGGATTGAGAGTTTGGGGTTAGCAGACGCAAACTATTATATATAGGATGGATAAACAACAAGGTCCTACTATACAGCACAGGGAACTAAATTCAATATCCTGTGATAAACCATAATGGAAAAGTATGAGAAAGAATGCATATATATGTAACTGAGTCTCTTTGCTGTACAGCAGAAATTAACATTGTAAATCAACTGTACTTCAATAAAAAACTTTCTCTGGGGCTTCCCTGGTGGCGCAGTGGTTGAGAATCTGCCTGCCAATGCAGGGGACACGGGTTCGAGCCCTGGTCTGGGAAGATCCCACATGCCACGGAGCGACTAGGCCTGTGAGCCACAATTACTGAGCCTGCGCGTCTGGAGCCTGTGCTCCGCAACAAGAGAGGCCGCGATAGAGAGAGGCCCGCGCACCGCGATGAAGAGTGGCCCCCAATTGTCGCAACTGGAGAAAGCCCTCGCACAGAAACGAAGACCCAACACAGCCAAAAATAAATAAATAAGTAAATAAATTTAAAAATTTTAAAAAAAAAGATCGCATCATTAAAAAAAAAAAAAAAAAAAAAAACTTACTCTGCATTCATAATGTGTCACACTGTTCTAGACAGTAGAGGTAAAGCAGTGACCAAACAGATGAAAACACTTGCCCTCAGGGAGTTCACCTTGTATTAAAGGAGAACAAACACAATGAATAAATAAAATGCATAGTTTGTTACATATTGATCAACACAAAAGACAAAAATGAAGTAGAGAGGGGAACAGGTAGTGTGGGGAAGGAGGTCTGCAACTTCAAATGCAGTGGTAGGAATGGGTGTCATTGACAAAATGACATCTGGCAAGAGCCTGCAAGCAGAAACAAGAGCATAGCTTGTATGCAGTAAGCACTGCAAGGCAATATGAAGTTCTGTTACAAATTCTGTGAAGGAAAAGTGAATTTCTGAGTAGGTTCACTGGAAAATATAAATGTTAACATACTATTTTAGTTGCTAATTCCCTATCACAAGCAATGAAGCTTAAAAATCTTACATGAACTATTAAGTAAATTTAAAAAACAGCTGAAACCATTATAACCACCAGTAGTACCAAAGTAGCATTCTTATTAAAAGTATGAAAATAACCATTTCAATACAGAATACAGAAAGATAACAAAAATTATTCTGTTGTTCAAAGTAAATTATTATAAAATTTCAACTTGGGTCACAGAAGCCTATCAAAAAAATAAGTATGGGAAAAGCATAGGTGGAAAAAACAAATATTCACAAGTACAAGACCTAAAACTCATTGTAAGTACTCCCCATAAGTAATCTGACCCAATCCAGGGCTAACACTCTAAAGAAACATGAAAACAAAAAGACAATCACTCAGAGACCAGATGACAGAAAGAGGAAAGGAATCGTTTCAAAGATGTGTTACAGAAAGTTCAAGTACAAAATTTTCAAATGAATATTGAGAATGCAAAAGGAAAAAAGACCCAGCAAGTCTAACTAGCAATGAAACAAATAAGCAAAGACAAAAAGAGAAGTACATCTAAACACACAAAGACTGACCAAAAGAGAATAAGGAAACTCCTAAACCAAAAGGTCACAGAGGTGTCCTATCCAACATTAGCTCATGGGATGATGACAGGTGTTTATGGGGGGGAGGGGGGGCGGTGAATAGGTCAAAGTTAATCTGTTAGATTCTTGATGCAGTACATCTCAGAATCTTTCAAAATGCCACTATGGATTATGAATCACTAACCTACTTTGGGGGTAGGGTATGGGGGGCACAGAGTAAGTACGCATAAGGATGTAGTCTTTCCCATGCCAGCTCACCACGGAACCCTTTATTTTGCCCAAAAACAAAAGTCTGTGAGAAAAGTGTTGTCCTAAAGGATGGTAAGACAGATGAAATTCATAAATCACTTTGAAGAGTTAAAGGAATGCTAAAAAAAAAAAAATTTAAGGACTTTCTGGTTGTTGTTTTTTTCTTTTATTATTGGTAGAAAGCCAGCCAAGAATCAGTTGGACTTACAAACATGAGTACATGGATGAATAAAAGATAGAAAAGAGGATAAATCAAAATTCTGATATATTTTACTGAAGAGGATATTTGGATACAAATGTTGTTATGAAGCAGTCCAACTATGCTAAAGTAAAGAAAGAAAAATGCAAGGGTTGTACTCGTCCTAACTGACAAAAGTGAAATAAATCACCAGGATGGAATGGTATCCAACCAGAGTTCTGGATGCTCTTGAGGACGACTATGAATTTGTAGGCAAAGTTAGATAGAATCATCCGAATAGCCCCAAATTTGGCTCCTACAAAGGCTCTGGAGAAGACCCAATAAAATAAGATTCATTGTGGATTTGTTGGAAGTATAGGGTAGGTGGAGGGAATTTTTAATTAAGAATAGACTCAGACACTGAAGTAAAAATAACCTAATAGAAGAAACACCGTAAAGTTATAGAATCTATAGATATCTGTATTAATTCTATATCTATAGGTAGATTCTGTATCTATAAAGAGAAATAGATATAAAACACCTGAAATTTTTTGAAGTGGTAAATAAACTGAGGCAGGAAATAATGTTGATTTAGACTTTCGACACATCTTAGACAACATTCTTCAACAAAGGCTTAAAATATTAAATCACTATCAAAAGAAATATTCTGCCCCAGATAGGAAAGTGGCTTGGTGGCAGAAAACAAAAGGAAGAAATAAGCAAAATTTCAAATATAGTTTATCTCGGGATTTTAGTGAAAACTAGTCTCATTTGTATAATATTGAAAAATGGAGCACACGGCAAATGTTCAGGTTTAGAAATGAGCAGTGAAATGCCAAGCGCCAGAGATAACCGATGGAGAGTTATTTATTTATTTAGTACAGTCCTGGCAATGACAAGGGTCATAGCCAGTATGATCCACGACATTCAAGGAAGCTCTCCACGTGCCAAACACCACCTGAGTCACTGTATGTGCATTACTTTGTTTAGTCTTCACAACTTCCTACAGAAGTAATTGCCATTTTATTCCATGAGTTTACAAGCTAGACAGTAAAGGCTCAGAGAGGAAAGTAACTTCCCCAAAGATCACTAAGGTAAGTAGGAGGCAGTAATAGTAGCTACTAAATGATAGAGCTAAAATTTGAAACCTGGCAACTGACCCCAGAATCCTTACCTACTTTGGGGGTAGGGTATGGGGGGCACAGAGTAAGTATGCATAAGAATGTAGTCTTTCCCATGCCAGCTGACCACGGAACCCTTTATTTTGGCCAAAAACAAAGCACTGCGAGAAAAATGCTGTCCTAAAGGGTGGTAAGTCAGATGAAATTCATAAATCACTTTGAAACGTTAAAGGAATGCTAAAAAAAAAAAAAAAAAAAAAAATTAACTACTGCACCAATGGTTCTCAAACTTGAGCATGCATCAGAATCACCTGGAAGGTGTGTCAAAGACAGACTGCTGGGCCCCATCCCCTCGAGTTTCTGACTAAGCGGATTTTGTGGGTTCCGAATTTCTATTTCTATCAAACTGATGTTTCTGCTCAAGGGCCCACACTTGGAGAAATATGGTCCTAAGCCACAGGTGGTGAAACAAAGAAAGCAAGAGATCACCATAAGAATGGTCTCGGGAAAAGGAGAAAACCTAGGTGAAGAAAGCTGGCGTGGAATTAAGGAAAGGAGGGATGAATCATCCAGTAAATGGGGTCAAGCTAAAATCACATGGAAATTTTCCTGGGCCTTTTGCTCCCTGGGTGGGCAAAGAGTCTTCCTGGGACCTCAAACAGCCTAAAACTATTCAACCCAGCTTCGGGCACAGTATAAATTTAATGGCAAAAGGATGTCCCCACGTTCAGGATCTCTGTACTCTGGCTACCACCACAAACCTTACCCACTGACAATGCCTAGAACTCCTTTAACAGGAAACAAAACGTTTTACTTTGTAGCAAGAAATAGAAGCTTGAGAAGGAAATAAGTCCTAAAAAGTGAATATATATCGCTGTCTACAGATCTCATTCCAAATGTAAATGACTGCTTATAGATTAACCATAGGTCTAATATAACATGGCATGTCTAATATTCTTAAAATTACAAAATTTCAGTTTTATTACTTTGGAGAGGAAGCATGATGCTACATGAAAGGCATCAAATTTGGTGTTAGAACTCCTATATTTGGGGATAAATGACTTCTGACAAGTCTTTTTTTGTTTCTTTGTTTATATTTTATTTTTGGCTGCGTTGGGTCATCGTTGCTGCACGTGGGCTTTCTCTAGTTGCGGCGGGCGGGGGCTACTCCTCGTTGCGGTGCACGGGCTTCTCATTGCAGTGGCTTCTCTTGTTGCAGAGCACAGGCTCTAGGCACGTAGGCACGTGGGCTCAGTAGTTGTGGCTCGCGGGCTCTAGAGCGCAGGCTCAGTAGTTGTGGCGCATGGGCTCAGTGGCTCCGCGGCACGTGGGATCTTCCCGGACCAGGGCTCGAACCCGTGTCTCCTGCATTGGCAGGCGATTCCTAACCACTATGCCACCAGGGAAGTCCAGACATTTTCTTCATACGTAAAAAAGGAGCAGTAGGGACTTCCCTGGTGGCACAGTGGTTAGGAATCGCCTGCCAATGCAGGAGACACGGGTTCGAGCCCTGGTCCGGGAAGATCCCACATGCTGCGGAGCCACTGAGCCCATGCGCCACAACTACTGAGCCTGTGTGCCACAACGACGGAAGCCCGCGCGCCTAGAGCCCGTGCTCCGCAACAAGAGAAGCCAGCGCAATGAGAAGCCCGCGCACCGCAAGAAGAGTAGCCCCCGCCCGCCTCAACTAGAGAAAGGCCACGCGCAGCAACGACCCAACACAGCCAAAAATAAATAAATATAAAATTAATTAGTTTTTTTAAAAAAAGGAGCAGTAATTCCCCACAGAGATGTGAGGATCAAAAGGGATCCTATTTGTGAAAGCATTTGGTCAATTATAACTCACTTTTTCAATTATAAGGTGTTAGGACTACTTCGGGGAGTAACACGTTTTATACAAGCTGTTACTAGATGTGCACTGTATTCAAGTTTAGGGTGCATATTAACGTCCAGTGTCATTTATACACAAGAGATGCCTTCTAGGCTCAAGAGACCAAAGTTACAAGTGATAATCAGGCATTCATGAAGCTGGGATTTGATAACGTTTCTCCCAGTCTAAACGCAGTGGGAAAAAGCCAGAACTGAAAGTGGACACAAACTACTTAGTATTTTAGGAAAGCAGGAGAGACACAACAGGATTGGGGAGAAGTATCAAGTCTATCAGAAGCTCTCAGGGACGCCTGGCGTCTACCTACAGAGGCTGCAACCAGCATATTCTTAGGACAAAACCCTAAGGTAGTGGGTGGTTTTTTGTTGGGTTTTTTGTTGCCTGAGAGTGAGCTACTGTCCCGACATCTCACTCTAAAACCTATAGAAAGAGAAGGGCTGTGTTCCTCCAGCTGTGGCACCTCAGGGTAGGGTCCTCTACCTAAGGCTCTGAAAAAGTAAGGAGAGCACAGTGCTACCTCATAGTACAAAAAGGTACATGAAAGACCTATGTTCTCCTTCCTCTGCTGCTGGCAGGCACTAAGATGAGGAAGAGATGCTCAGAAGGCCATGGCATGGTGATGGAGGAGTCCAGTCTGGCTGCGGCACCTTCACGACCTTCGGAAAACTGTCGGCAAGCTTTCAGTAGAGTAGGTTCAGGCCACAACGTGCATATTCATCTTTCATCTGTTTAAACAAGGCACTCAATAGTAGGTGTCACTGGTCACTTCCTATTGAACAAAGCCTACAAGATTTTAGGTAAGCATCAAGACACTGATGTTGGGTCAGGCGAAGATTTCTTAGCTATGACACCAAAAAGTATATTGATAAAAGAAAAAAATAAGCTGGGCTTCATTCAGATAAAAAATAATGCATTTCAAAAGACACCATTACAAAAGTAAAGACGTGCCATGAACTAGGAAAAAATATTTGAAAATCATATATCCAATCAAGGACTTGTATCCAATAATAACACGTGTTGGCAAGGATATGGAGAAACTGGAACCCTCATGCTTTGCTGGTGGAATTGTCACATTCGAAACTGCTACTTTGAAACACTGATTCATCATATGACCCAGGTAATTACCCCTAGGTAACCACCCAAGTGAAATTAAAACTACATGCACACATCAGCCAGAGCGGCGAAAACGTGGAAACAAACCAAATGTCCATTAATTGGTGGATGGATGAATAAAATGTAGTATATCCATACTATAGAATATTCTTTGGCAATATGATACATGCTACTGCATTACCTCAAAAACATTACGCTAAATAAAAGAAGCTAGACACAAGAGACCACATACGGTATGATCCCATTTATATGAAATGTCTACAAAAGGCAAATCTATAGAGGTAAGAAGTAAATTATCAGTTGAATGGGTCTGGGGGTGGGAATGAGAGTGATTCCAAATAGGCACAAGGTTTCTTTTGGAGGGTAATGGAAATGTTCAAAAATTAGATTACATGATAGGTGCATACAACTCTACAAATTCACAGATTTTACTAAAAACCACTGAATTGCATATACTTCAAAAGAGTCAATTGTATGGCATGTGAATTATACATCAATAAAATTGTTTAAAAAATAAAGAAATTTAAAAGAGAAGTCAGGGACAGCCCTGACCCCAAACCTCACTATGAAATGTTAACATATTTACACAGAAATCTGCCACTTCTCCTGATGTCGCCCTTCCAGAAACTTGACTCTTAGGATGACAAAGAACGCGAACAAAGAGTAAGAGACCTCCAAACAGGGTCTAAGATAGCCGTGGCTCATTTATGCACTTTAGACTACAGGAGAAAATGGAAGTCCTCCCCTCGCCCCTACCCAGCCTGAGATGAAAACTTAATGACGCATAGGTACAAATGCAGGGCACCTAATTTGCAGCTCGATTATCTGGTTTTCCTCAGCAGCTACATTAACTAAGTGACAGTTAATACTGAGGATGGGATCAGAAGCAAACTATCAAAGCACAGGCCTCTGGGTCTGGTCAGCCCCTTACAACTTCACACCACTGAGGGCAGGGCAGCAACGGTACCCTGGTGGCCAAAAATGGTTATGACATCTGTTATCTGAGGCTGGAAAGAGAAATCAGTTTCTCAAAATGAGGTCATCAAAATGGCCATGGGTATGCACCCATTTATGATACAGGTTCTCTTGCCTCACTCAAACCAACTGAATCAGAACCTCCAACAATGATACCTAAGAATCTGCATTTTTTTTTTAAATTTATTTATTTATTTATTTTGGCTGTGTTGGGTCTTCGTTTCTGCGCGAGGGCTTTCTCTAGTTGCGTCAAGCGGGGGCCACTCTTCATGGGCCACTCTTCATCGCGGTGCGCGGGCCTCTCTCACTATCGCGGCCTCTCTTGTTGGGAGCACAGGCTCCAGACGCGCAGGCTCAGTAGCTGTGGCTCGCGGGCCTAGTTGCTCCGCGGCATGTGGGATCTTCCCAGACCAGGGCTCGAACCCGTGTCCCCTGCATTGGCAGGCAGATTCTTAACCACTGCGCCACCAGGGAAGCCCAGAATCTGCATTTTTAACAAGCCCCCTCGATGATTCTTATGTTTTAAATTTTATTGTGCACAAGAGCCCTTTACTTAGAGAATATTAGAGATGGAAGGAACCTTGATGATCATCTAACCCAAAGTTCACATACTGTAGATGAAAACACTGGGGACCAACGACGTAACATGATTTTCAAAGATCAAATAGTTCTTTAAACTCTTTAAAAAAAACAAAACAAAACTATGTCTCTAGTCCTACAAATTGTCAAGACTACTACTGACAAAAGAGAATATAAAATGTACCTCGTAAATATTTTCTTCAAAGATTGATGAAGATAACATGCTTCATCATTTAAAGGGATATGTTTCTGCTCTCAGGAAAATTAATCCAGAGCACCTCATTACCTGAAGCTGCCAACTAAATGAGTCATCATAACAGTTAAATTATTTTTTCCTTGTTGGTATGTTCAGTTTAATTATTGCCTTTTTTCCCCAAACCTACCTCCCTTGAGAAAATGCATAGGTTATTTGACCCAAAACACCAACATTCTTACAGATCACAAGCATTAAGTCATCATTTCCTCTGAAGCCACATCTCCAGGGCTGCAAGTCATATTTTTATATTAATGCAGCCTGAATTCTCCTGTGCGTGGGTCCTAAATCATGAGCTAGCAAGAGGGAGGAGATATGGGGATATATGTATATGTATAGCTGATTCACTTTGTTATAAAGCAGAAACTAACACCATTGTAAAGCAATTATACTCCAATAAAGATGTTAAAAAAAAAAAGATTACATTCTATTGGAGGAAAACAGTCAATAAACAAATATACAAATTAATTAAAAAAAAAAAAAAGTGGGTCTGTTTCCAGGGGCCTATTTAGCCAGTGGGTTCATCACCCGAAACCTCAGGCTCCCTTTCATTATTCCTGCTTGATCCTGCCTTTTGATAATTTACAGTAAAGCACTATTGTCTTATTTTCTGCTTTAGACAAGCTTAAGGGAGAGTTTCTTAAGTCACTTGACCAAAATATATTTTGGAGCATGGAAAGAACATAGTTTCTTTGTTTTTGGGGGGGTTTTGTTTTCACAAAAGGATTACTTGGATTCAAAATCTTGTTCACTGACTTGTTAATCGTGATGTAGTGACATGACAAATTTCTCAGCCTGTTAGAGGCTTTAATTTCTTTTTCACAAAATGTAAAGAATAACACCTACCTTGCAAGGTTTTTTGCAAAGAGTCTAAAAAACACGTAGCACGTAAAACAGATAACATATGTAACACGAACAGTGTCTATTGTATATAAATAATTGTCAATGAAAAAATGTTGCCTGCCATATCAGTAAACAAAGGATGTTGCAGCCATCAAGCCATCACATTATAGCCGCCCCAAGAGTGAACCCTGAGGAAACTCAGGATGGAAACAGGATGCCCACCATCTAGCAGTCAACTGCCACAGCCTCCCCTGATGGTGCACCCCGAGGGAACTCAGGATGAGAAAGCACAGGATACTGGCCCACATAGCTGAGGTGCATATCAAAGGAAGGATTTCAGTGAGCCCAGACTTTTGCATCTTCCCAGACACAGAAAAACACTAAAAATTCATTAACTCGAGATGTCTGGTTTTCTTTAATTAACAGGAATCTTTCGATGTTCCGATGACCTGGTCTTTGTTGCAAAAACTCCTATAGTTGATGGTTCCTCCCTCTCCTTTTTGGATCAGTCCCTCAGAGAGAGCTGAGAGGCTGTGTCCCAGGCTTAAGTCCTCAGTTTTGCCCACCCAATAAAACATATTTCTCAACTTTGAGGTTGTGCATTTTTTTCAGTCAACATCATATATATGTTAAATATACATGTATAGAATATATATACACAAATATACATATATATTAGTGTAGGGGGTAAAAACATGGACTTTTCCTTGTTATTTAACCACTCTGAACCTCAGTTTCCATTTCAGCAAAATAGACATATTAACAGGTCCTAAATCACAGTGTTGTCAGAAGGGCTAAACACACATAAAGCATGTACCCGCTGTCTGGCAAACAGCAGGAGCTCAACAAATGTTGTCCAATGGCAAGGCAGCCCTCAAGAGACCAGCGGTCAGTACGTGGTGGGTATTATGATTATTGTTCATTTCTTTCAGGGGCAATCTGGAAGCGCAGAGGCAGAGGTTTGGAGGAATTTTAGGGGTCCACACAATACACCCAGGTGGGAACAACACAGATCCCCTGAGTGGGGTTCAGGGAGCACCTCAGCAGCCCTGGCCCTTCCTGCTCTCTCAGTTGGGAGGGTCTCAATGCTGGACTTTGTATTTTCAAAAGATGGCCCGGGCCTTCTTCAGAGAAGAGGAGGTGACAGACAGCATGATGATGGCTGATGAAGGTGTGGGATGATGAGCGGAGAGTCAGCTTGTACCAGAAACATCAACACTCAACCAATGCCTGGCTCTACTTCCTCACCTGTTGATTGATGACTAGGCTTTATCTAGTTTCAGGACGAGAGTAAAACACAAGGATTCGAAATAGAGTCACAAGTGTAGAAAACAAACTTATGGTTACCAGGGGGGGAAAGTGGGGAGGGGAGAGGGATAAATTGGGAGATTGGGATTGACATATACACAACACTACCTATAAACTAGATTACTAATCAGGACCTACTGTATAGCACAGGGAACTCTACTCAGTACTCTGTAATGACCTGTATGGGAAAAGAGTCTAAAAAAGAGTGGATTATATGTATATGTATAACTGATTCACTTTGCTGTACACCCGGAACTAACACAACATTGTAAATCAACTATACTCCAATAAAAATTTTAAAAAACACACGCAAGGATTCTCCAAAGATCTTATGTTTGGACCTGATTCCTAGATCTTCTTCTGGGAATTGGGGGTGGGAGGAGAGAGAGTAAAGGAAACAGTGGGGTGGGGCGGGGGGACGTGCATAGGGAAATGAGCGCTTCATGGTGGAAGCACTGAAGCACCACAAAAGGAGTTCCATCGATCCTGGAGAAATCCCCTCACGTCCCCTCCAGGAAAACTTCAAAACTCAGGACTGTCGATTCAGCGCACCTGAAAAAAACAGAGCAGATGGACGTCAGGACCCCGTTGGGATCCTGCAGCTCCATGGCTGCGGCCCCAGCAGTTTTGAGGGCAAACAGCTTACTCCAGAGTATTGATCCAGCCACAGCAAGGTGCAATCTGCTTAAAAAAAAAAAAAAAAAAAAAGTCTGTTTGAGAAATAGACCCACAGACACAGAAAACAAAATTTCGGTTACCGAAGGGGAAAGGGTGAGGGGAGGGATAAATTAGGAGTGTGGGATTAACAGAGACACACAGATATATGATATATGTAAAATAGATGAACAACAGGGTCCTACTGTAGAGCACAGTATTACTGTGCTCAATATTACTCAATATCTTGCAATAAACGATAATGAAAAAGAATCTGGAAAAGAATATATATATACGTATGTATGTATACGTATGTATGTGTGTATGCATAACTGAATCACTTTGCTGTACACCTGAAACCACCAACAATGTAAATCAACCATTCTTCAGTTTAAAAAAATAATTTAAAAATAATTTTAAAGTCTGTGTATGTACAGCAACCCTACCCCGTCAAGCCGGGAAGACGAACAGCAGTTAAGTGTAGACAGAGGCAACCCACCACATTGTCCCCAGCACGCAACTCCAGACATGGTCAGAAGCCTTTTACTGCCTGAGAGTTTTAGCACATGAGGGGGAAGCTTTTCAACTCAATTAGCATTCAATGGTCCTGATGCTCAATCACAGGGATCAGCTGGGAAGTTACTAAAGCCATTACCAGGGGCTGGAGTCGCCAGCTGAGTTTGAAATGTCAGTGCCTTTCCCCTGACACCACCTCCCCTCTTCCCACTGTCCCTCCCAATCAGAGGTCCTGATAATTTGGTAACCTTTCACAACAGCAGGCAGTCATCCTTCAGTCTTGGGATCAGGGACTTTGAAATACCCAAGGAGTCAATTACAGCTTGGCTCTGTCCCTGGGAAAAGAAAGCAGCATCCGAGAGGTGGAAGGAATTGGGGTCCTGGGCAACGCGGGCACGTGAGTTCCGAGGCGCCTTCTCCCAGATGCTGCCTGCATCCCACCAAAGCTTCCGAGGAGACCACAGCCTGTAGGGGTAGAAAGAAGAGCCTGGGAAGACCCAGCTCAAGGTTGCTCTAAGCAAAAGAGAATATGAATGGAGAATTGTCTCGAATTAGAGGAGGATTGCAGGAATGTAACCCTTTGTATTCTAAAGATCTGACAGTGAATTGGTAGGTAGGTAGGACCTTGGCTAGTTGTTAATCAATACCCATTGGCCCTTTCTCTTTGCTGCATCCAGATTCCCTTCGACAGCCCCCTTGCCTCTGGGTGGGGCCCTGGAACGAGCCCTGACCAGTGGACCATGCGCAGAAGTGGCTCTGTCCTCTCTGGGCAGAAGAGGCCAAGAGCGTGCGTGCCTTCTCCAAGCTCCCTTCTTCCAGCGCCGGGGCTCGGAGGACCTGAGGAAGGTGACGCCACAACGTTGAAGGACCCTGAGTCCCTCACATCTGCAAAGAACAGAGTCTCCCACTCCAACCCTAGCCAGTAAATCGAGCAAGTAAGAAAACTTGAACCTGTATGGATGAAGAATGTCGCCTGCCCTATCAGTCAACAGAGTGTTGCAGCCATCAAGCCATCATCAGCCATGGCAGCCATCCCCGATGGTGCACCCGGAGGGGATTCAGGATGGAGAAAAGCAGGATGCTGGCTCTAGAGAGTTCAAATGCACATCAAAGGAAGGATTCCAATGAGCCCAGACTCCTGCCTCTTCCCATACACAGAAAAATGCTAAATTCATTGACTTGAGATGTCTGGCTTTTCTTTCATTAACAGTAATCTTTTGATGTTCCGACTACCTGGTTGTTTTGGGGTTTAACGTTTTGTTTTGTTTTGTTTTTGCAAAACTCCTATATGTCCTGGTTCCTCCCTTCCCTCTTCAGTGCAATCTCTCAGAGCGATCTGACACTGCCTCCCGGGCTTAAGTCCTCAGCAAGTCCACCAAAAAAAAGATGATTCTCAACTTTTAGTTGTGCATTTTTTTCAGTCAACACCTGCTAAGCCACTGAGATTTTAGGTTGTTTGTTAGTACAGCTACCATCAGTTATCCTGACTGACAAAATGACATAATCAGAATTACAAACAAAAATATCCATCATATATATATATATATATATATATATATATATATATATATATATATATATATATATATATATTTATAAACAACAAAATAACTGAATTAACTGTCCAAAAAAGGGAGCTGGTTAAATAAAGGATGGTACACGATACAGCCGTTAAGACACGTCTTTGAAATGATGCTAATGACACAGGGACACGATAAAAAGTGAACTTATTGTGTTTTATACTGCAGAGTAGTAACCAAAAAGTAATTGTAAAATAATTTAAGTACTTTGCTTAGAGTCTTTGAAGGGGATTTATGGATCACAGATTTTTTTTTTTTTAATTCTCCCTTTCCCGTCTTACCACAGCACTTGCTCCCACACTTCCTTCTTCAAATATTCGTGCACAAAATCCCCGCCACTAGCCTACTTACCTCTAGCCTCCCCTTCCTTTTTTCCCCAATACTGTACCCCCAAAACTAAAGGACAGTCCACCATGCAGAAAAGGAAGAATAGGTGGAAGGAGGGTAAGACTGCTAACAGTCATACATCAACAATGCTCACCCAGAACCTCTGGCAAAAGGAACTTCATTTTTCTACATCTTTCCAGAATCAGAATCTCTTGCTCACCTCTGGCCCAGGCTCAAAGGGAGCTCTTGTCGTCAGAGAAAAATTAAGGAGTTCTCCACTGCCTGTGAAAGTAACTGAGGATGCTTTCTGATACATTGCAGGCACGGAGAGAGAGCATGTTTAGCTTAGTCAAGGCCTCTTTTATGACATGGAAAGAAAAGAGGTCAAAGTTACATTAAAATGAAGAATCAAAGAGTTCTTTGATTTTTGAAAGAAATCATTAATTGCATGACTTTTGATCAGACTGCATGTCTTATCAAATCTGGAGCTCATACTTGCACGTGGATGAATAATACAAGAGTCCCCACAAGATCCCTCTTCCTCTGCAGCCCCATGTTTTTCTCCCTTTGGCTGGTGACAGTGGTTTTGTTCCTCTACGTGAGTTGGATGGGTTGGGAATGTGTCACTTTGAAAAGAAGATGCCCTAACACCTCTCCATAAAAAAGGCAGAGTTCTGGTTACCTCAGCCCTCCCATCCATTCTGGGCACCCACTCAGGGCTCCAAAATGATCTTGTTGGCTGGGCCTTCACAGTAGATAGGTGTGAATTAAATGACGAAGCTCTGGGCTGCGTCAGACAGAGGGGGCAAATCATAGTGTCTGATAGGACAGGTATTTTGCCCGTTTTTAAATTTCTACACGATGGGGGATCCTTTTCTAGGTTGACCCATCTGGAAGTTGCTTTCCCCCCCCCCCCTCCCCCGCCCCAGGTATCAAATTCAGCCTCAACAGAACATGGGCCCTCAGAGATGCCACAAACATAGAGACCCCAGAATGAGAAAAAGGAGAGCGCTGTAAACCTGGATCTCAAGGAGGACAGAAACAGGCATTTTGCAGACAGCATGAAAGGAAAGCACAGAAAATGACTCCACTTAAAACAGAATTTTGAAAACAAAAAACAAAAAAACAAAAAACAGAATTTTGAGCTACAACAGCTCCGGGGACTTGAATTCTCTCCAGTTAGTAAATACATAGTTTGCACCATCTTACCACAGAATAATCTGAGATAAGATGAGAGACAGGGTACTAAAGATCGACAAAACCTAGATTTTGAGTGAGGAGGACTCTGAAATGGGCAAGAATAGAGACATCTGCACTCAATACAAAAAGCTGAGAGTTTTGTCCACCCTTGTGAGGAAGGTATTAAGAACCTCAGTAAAGGGGCTTCCCTGGTGGCGCAGTGGTTGAGAATCTGCCTGCCAATGCAGGGGACACGGGTTCGAGCCCTGGTCTGGGAAGATCCTACATGCCGCGGAGCAACTGGGCCCGTGAGCCACAACTACTGAGCCTGAGCGTCTGGAGCCTCTGCTCCGCAACAAGAGAGGCCGCGATAGTGACAGGCCCGCGCACCGCGATGAAGAGTGGCCCCCACTCGCCGCAACTGGAGAAAGCCCTCACACAAAAACGAAGACCCAACACAGCCAAAAATAAACATAATAAATAAATAAAAATTTTTTACAAAACACCAAAAACATAAAATCTGGAAAAACGTTGAACACCTATATACGCCCTGCAGACTTTACATTTAGTATTTTGAAGAAAAAAAAACAAAACAAAGAACCTCAGTAAAAATGACTTCGAGTCTTCAATTACTTACTCCTTTTCTTAGTAAAAGTGGAGGGAGATAAACCACCTTAGTAATCGTTACGGATAATATCCGGACTATGGGTGTGTCACTGGCAATCTCAGAAAGTGGGTCTCTCTTGCCCTCCTGGGGCCCCTGGGGCTGTGCCAGCCCACCGGCACGCCCCATGTGGGGTGTCTGCTAGACTAGGGCATGGGTGGGGAGGCCCAGGTGTGAGGGGCCAGGTAGAGTACCTCTGCCTCCCCCCTGATCTCCTCCACAAAACTGCCCCTCCTCCTGAAGCCTGACCCCCAAGTCACACGTTCCTTATCATGACCTCACTGGGTAGTGATGACCTCACCGGCCTTCTAACAGTTTCCATGGCCGCGTAACTGCCAACGTGCTGCCCTGAGAAACTTCCCTGACAGTTCTCCACCAGATACCAATCTCTTTGGTTGTCTGAGTGAGAATGTGTGACTGGATCGTCTATATTAACTCAGACCTGTGCTCTGTTCCATGGGTGGGCAGTGCGGCAGGTACACCGAGACCGCCCGGAGGCATGGTGTCCACACAACCTCACCTGGCTGCCTCATGTTCCTGTGGGGTTTGCCCACTACGTATACCTGAGCGCGTTCCCAGCTGTAAGTAATACCAGTGACCTGGGACACCTTCAGGGACCCACAGTGCTCACTGCTGAGGACAAGTGAAAGGTCATCCCTGGACAAGTGTGCAGGATGGTCCTGATCTTTATAAATGTAGCTTCCCCTTTGGGCTACAGATGCTTCCATTCAGACCCTTTCCTGATTGGCCTCTTAGCAAAAGACAAGTGCATTTTTGTTGGCAAATGGTAAATGGAGCAGTTTGAGGAAGAGGGCCACTCTTGAAACACACCTTCAAACCCAGGCACCTCTGTGCTGTCATGGAGACATCTCTATCGGTGCCCTCACACACATCCCATCCTGAGCTGCTGAGTACTAGGGGAGAGGGTGGTGCCATATTGATGGGAAGACCGGAAGCACCAAGAGGGCTGTTGAAGTGCTAATGAGACTGGAGGGCTGAGGAGATGGTGTCCCAGGAGGCTGGGTTGATGTGAGCCTAGACTTGGTACCCAGAACGCGGTTCTCAGTCTCCTGATCACTCTGCCTCAGTACTTGGCCTTGTTCTAATCTACATAAAAGTATCAGAGGGCTAGAGTTCAGTGTGGTCGAAACAGGCAGTATAAATGGGGCCCAAGAGGGGTTGCCAAGGTGGGAGGGGTTCTTCACCAATTTATATTAGATTATTTTTTTCCAAAACTTGAAAGACATTTCCATTAAAGCCTCAGAAGTGACAGACTGCAAGAAATGTTTTCTCTGTTGTGGAAGGGAGAGATGGAGAGGCTCACGGTTGCAATGACTTTCGGGTTCTACTGTTTTCCCTGGAAACGGTGAAGAGACTTCCTCATGTGCTGCAGCCGTAGGCTCTAGGAATTGCTTTTGCAGCCAGTGTCCCTTCTCTAGGGACTCACAGAGGTGATGGGCCAAGGCTGTGTTTTGGATGTCAAGTCGATTAAAGGTCTTCAGCCAGAAACTGGGAGAGACATGAGAGAGGGAAATTCTGGCAGGAGACTGTACAGCAGAAGTGACTGATGAGTTCTGATTTTCTTTGCAGCAGCAGTTCCTTTGGCCACGCCAGCAAAGGTGCAAGCAGAGAAGCCAGTCCCTAGACATGCTGCCAAGAGAAAGCGCGTTCCGGAAGAGTCCGTGCTCCACAACAAGAGAAGCCACCGCAATGAGAAGCCTGTGCACAGCAACAAAGAGTAGCCCCCGCTCGCCGCAACTAGAGAAAGCCCATGCACAGCGACAAAGACCCAACACAGCCAAAAATAAATAAATAAATTTAGTTTTTTTAAAAAAAGAATATATTCATAAGGGTTGAAGGCATAAAACTGAAGGAGATAAACAGACTAAATAAATCAAGTTTCAAAAGATTCTTAAAGATTAGAGTCATTGGCTGAATTTAGCAAAGTAAAATGTAATAAAGAACAAACAATTTTAACACCTATTAATATATGCATGGTATATAACACTTCATGGGTTCCAAGGTGCTTTTATACACATTACATCATTTAACAACCCCCCCCAAAGTAACTATTATACCCTGTCTACTGAGGGTAGAGGAAACTGAGGGTTAGTGAGTTTTCCCAATACCACATTTCAGGGAGGGCCAAGAACAGAACATTAATCACCTTCTAATCATCTCTCTTGCAACTAGATCCAAAATTCCAAAGAGTACAAGTATGGAGGAAAAATGAGTGTAGAAAAACAACTGCCATCAGAAAAATTAATCAGGGCAAGTAAGAATAATGGGAGGAACAGCAATATTTCACCGAGGAAAATAAGATTTGGGGGCTGTCAAATATAGGCTCCCAATATCTAAAAAATCATCCTGCTGAAGGAGGATTACACTTGTTCAATACGGCCCAAGCTAATCTTAACCAGCAAATACGATAAGTAGCCAAATTCTGGTTCAAGGAAAGAGGGTCAAAACTGTCCAAGCCATTCATGCATCTTAATTGGACATATCTGACCATAAGCTGAATAAATCCATTTGCCAGACTTTGTAGGAAATTTTCATCAAACGAACAGCTGGGCTTTATCAAATGAGACTCTACATCTGCATCAGACATTGTTTCAAAATATACAAATAAACTTCTAGAGGAAGGTGGTTCTAATTTCACAATTATAAAATTAGGAATGAATTTAAAGTAAAACACAGGAAAAAGTCTTTCTCAATGAAGATAGATATGTAGGTACAGAGAAGGTTTTTTCTAGGCATTTTTATTATTCATAATCAAACAAAAGGAAACATATAAAGTATATAATAAGCACCCATGTACCAGCAAATTAAACAGAAGTAAATCTGCCTCCAGGTATTTTAAATATATTTCAAATATAAATATGTATCTATATGTTATGAAGTATGTTAAATTACACACAAACGCATTACCCATCGTAAGAATGAGAATTACCTGAACTACTTAAGATACTCATATATTCTTCCTTATCCCAACCCTCTTCCCTTCCCTACCTCCAGAAGAAATAACTTTGCTGAATTTTTATCCTAAATATTCCCTTGCCCTAAAACGAAAAGAATAATATATTCCACTGTGTGACTATACCATAACTTACTAACTCAATCATTCTGTCAGTAAACATTTGCAAAGTATTTCCTCAGTTCTGTTTTGGTTTTTTCCTTAATCCAAACAAGGTTACTATGAGCATTCTTACATACATCCTGGAGTTCATCTACAGTATATGTATCTGGCAGGGTACCCTTATGTTTAGTAAGTGCTTTCCAAAATAGTTGTACCTATTTAAAAACCCAACAGCACTGTGTGAGAAATTCAGTTGCCACATTTACCAACACCTGATACTGTCAGACTTCTTAATTTTTGCGAACACAGCTTACAATGCTAAGTATAAAATGGTTTCTTAATCTGGTCTTATTTTACATTCCACTGATTACAGTGAGGGTACATAACTTTTCATATTTATTTGCCATGTATATTTCCTCTTATATAAATTTTATTAACACATACACAGGTTGTACGAAAACATGCATCCTGACCTAAGATACGGGTGCATGCATAAACACCAAAGCAAGCGTTTATTTCTGCGAGAGAATGGAGGGGAATACTCTCAAGAAAAGATATGCCAAAGAACTTTGACTCTGTTTGAAATTTTACTTCCCAAGTTGAGTAATTACCATTACTTATTATGTTATTCTCTATGCTTTTTGAATCTCACAAATAATTAAATTATAAAATGTAAAAAGATAATATAAATGCATGGTCAACAAGCAAGCACCCAGTGGACTTCCCTGGCTGTCCAGTGGTTAAGACTATACTTTCCAATGCAGGAGGTACAGGTTCAATCCCTGGTCAGGAAGCTAAAATCCCACATGCCTCGCAGCCAAAAAACCAAAACATCAAACAGAAGCAATACTGTAACAAATTCAATAAAGACTTTAAAAATGGTCCACATCCAAAAAAAAAAAAAAAAAATCTTAAATAAAAAGGTACACTTTAAAAAAATACAAACAAGCAAGCAGCCAGGACCACTCTTGAAAAAGTGTTCAAAGGAGTTCTTGGGGAACCAAGAATTAAATGAAATGTAAACCTTGGGAACAGGTAAGCCATGGTGCTACAAACAGTGGTAAACATTAAATTCACTTAAACACAGAAATAAAGGCTAAACAATATGAATCATGATTACAGAAAAGACTTTTTCCCCTTCGAAAAGCAACACAATGTAAATATGAAAAGCACTGTGGACTCAGCAAAAGACAACAAAGCTTACCAACAAAAATCAGGAAGGGGGATTATAAACAAACTAAGTATTTTTCATAAAAAGCAGTCAAAGAAACAGAGGCAGATAAATGGAACAGACCAGAAACAGGCCCAGATTTAAACGACAATTTATTTTTGGCGTTTCAAATCAGGAGGAAAAAGGTAGATTATTTAATAAATATTATAATGATGACTGGCCACATAGAAAAAGAAAAAGCTGAATCATTAAAGCCAATATATAAATTTTATAAAACAATTTTTAGGTATAAAGAAAAAAGAAACTTTAAATGTACCAGAAGAAAGCATGCGTGAATGACTTAATAACCTTGGTGGGCATAAGGACTTTCTGAGCATGACTGAAAATTGAGAGGACACAGAGGAAAGGACAACTAAATTTGACACATAAATTCTAAAACAAATACCATAAAGGAAGTAAAAAAGAAAATGACAAACAAGAAAATATATTTGCAAAACATGAGGAAAGAGGCCAATTCACTTACTAGGGAACCCCTATAAATCAATAAGGGAAAAAAAATAAACCATCTAACAGAAAAATGTAGAAACGACATGAATATGTAGCTTCAAAACGAAGAAAACCCTATGAAAAAATGCTCAACATGCACTCAAATTTAAATAAATATTAAGCAAGAAAGTAGATATTTTTGGAACTTCCCTGGTGGCGCAGTGGTTAAGAATCCACCTGCCAATGCAGGGGACATGGGTTCGATCCCTGGTCGGGGGAATAAGATCCCACATGCCACGGGGCAACTAAGCCCACGTGCCTCAACTAGAGAGCCCGTGTGCTGCAAACTACAGAGCCCATGCGCTCTGGAGCCCATGCGCCACAACTAGGGAGAGAAAACCCACATGCCACAACTAGAGAGAAGCCCGCGCGCCGCAACGAAAAGCTTGTGCGCCGCAACGAAAGATCCCATGTGCTGCAACTAAGACCTGACGCAGTCAAAAACAAACGAACAAACAAAAAGCAATATAGGGGAAGTTTCCACAAGCTAAACATAGTCTAACCATATATCCAGCCATCATGCTCCTAGGTATTTACCCAAATGAGTTAAAAACTTGTGCCCACACAAAAACCTGTATGGGAATGTTTATAGCAGCTTTATTCAGAATTGATAAAAATTGGAAGCAACCAAGATGTCCTTCTGCAGGTAATTACATAAACAAACTATAGTACATCAGACAGCAGAATATTATTCAGCGATAAAAAGAAGTGAGTTATTAAGCCATGAAATGAAATGGAGGAATTTTAAATGCATATAGTAAGTAAAAGAAACAAGTCCTGGAAAGGGTGCATACTGTATGATTCCAAATACATGACATTCTGGAAAAGGCAAAACTGTAAACAGTAAAAACATCCGTGGTAGCGAGCTGGGAGAGCGATGAATAGGTAGAACACGGAGATCTTTAGGCCAGTGAAGATACTCTGTATGACGCTGTAATGGTGGATTCATGTCATTATACATTCAGCAAAACCCACAGAACTGTACAAGACAAAGAGTGAAACCTACTGTAAGCTACAGACTTTAGTTAATAATAATGTACCAATATCGGTTCATCAATTTTAACACATGTACCACACCAATGCAAGATGTTAATAACGGGAAACTGTGGGCAGGGAGTAAATGGGAAAATGCCCTAAAAATAAAGTCTGTTAATTTAACAACAACAAAAAGAAAGCAATAGGGGGTATCTCAAAGGCATAGGGAAGGGAAGAGCCCGGAGGAAGGTGCTCGGCTGGGGGTTGTAGTTAAGGTGGGACAAAACCAGGTGACAAGCAAGGAGGAAGGGGGAAGGGCCGCACCACAGCAAACACAGCACTCGTGTGGCCAGGGCGGGGCTGCTGACCCCGTGCTCCTCTTGGGGAGCTCACAGCGAGCCATTTGTTTGTGTTCTCCGCACTCACGCATTCTCCAAGTCTTGGGAACTGGAACATTTCTCTCTCCCGGCTCAGAAATGATCAGTGGAAAAGGAACCAAAACAAGTACCTCATTATGTGTCAAGATTACTCTGGGAAAACTGTGGGCTGTTGACTGAACTGCTTCTCTTAATCGGCTGGTGCTCTAGCTTTAAAAGTTCCCAGGAGACAACCTGAAATCCAGAATCTTCTCAAAATAGAAAAGAGTGGGGGAAATTCTGAATACATCACCAAACAGTAAGAGCCTCAAGCCTTTGGAAAGAGCCCAAAGGCCAAAAGCAAGACCTGCAGAGCTCTGTCCACACTGGTGGGTAACCTGGTGATTATCTAACAAATTCAGCATGTGTCTACCAGAGTTCCAGAAGAGTGAGAAACCTTGGGATTCGTCTGAGTTAGAACAATCTTTGATTACAGCTGAGTCACCTCTGTGTTCTTAATACAAGTAAGACCTGGGGTCTTTTCACTGTGTCTATTCATGTGATAAATGTCGCCCTCCAGTGTGAAATGGAAGGACGCCCTTGTTCTGTGGGGAAGACAACTGTGGAAGAAGGAGCTATGAGTACGGAGAGAGCCACCTAGAATGCCCCCTCCAAACCCGTCGGCAGAAGGCCTCTTCCAGGGGGCCTCTAACAGATCCTGAATGCTGCAGAAACCCCAGAGGCTTGGGATCCGGGACCTTCCAGGAACTCAAGATCTCTCTTGCTGAGGTCCTTTCCATCATCACATGGACCAAAGTCTTCACCAAAGCCTTTGTGCTTCTCACCGTCTTCCTTACCAGGAAGCTCCACACGCCAGCCAACTATCTCACTGGCTCCCTGGCCAAGACCAATCTCTTGGCTTTCATCTTGGTCATAGCCATCTGCATCACATATACCATCACCCACACCTGGAACTTTGGCCAAATCCTATGTGACATCTGGCTGTCTTCTGGAATCACGTGCTGTGTGCATCTCTGCATCACTGCTGTGGACGTGTACCGGCCATCACCAACATCCTGTAGTACAACAAACGCCAGATATGCGGCCTCCACAGTCACCACTGTCTGGGCCATTTCATCTCCACCCTGGCGCTCTTCTCCCAGATCTCCTACATGATCTACTCCACAGATGGTGCCTTCTACAGCCTGTCCGTGCGGCTCATCACCTTTCACACGGCCTCCGGAAGCCACCATATCACCACAGCCCAGCTCATCAGAGTTCACTCTGCTCCCTCAACCCCCAGTCTCGCACTCAGCCAGCTCCCCTCTGTCAACCACCTGAAAATCAAGCTTGCTCATAGAATCCTGGAGCAAGGGGATGTTTGCACCTCAAGAAAGGAAAGCCATAATACAAATAACTATAGCTCTCTTGAGAACCTTTAACTGCCTCTAAACTTACTGTGTTTTCTGGTTTATTTTATGTGGATCCAAAAATTAAAGCTATTTCTATTTTATCAGCAAACAATGGTCCAGGAAACACATCACGAACGTTGAGTCTAATGATGTTAGTGCAGCAACTTCTACAACAAAATAAGTAGGCAGAAAGCACTGAAGGCTCTAAGCACTGAAAATGACAGGTATAGAGGCATTATCTTAAAAGAAGCAATAATAATCTAAACCAGTTTGGAAAGTACCTGTGCTACCTATTTGATAACTGTTTTAAGACAAATCAAAGTCTATAACATGACAAATTAGTGAGGCAGCTAGTGTACTAAAAAGAGCACAATTACCGGCCCTCTAGAGCCTACTCCACTGGCCCTCCACGGCGAAAGGCAAAGAGACTAGACAAAGCATAATACATGTCATATTTGTATGATGTCCTGTAGTGTCAAAAAGCTTCAACACATACTACTAATTCTCCCAACAGGAAAGTTGTTGTCATGGGAAAAGCTGCATTTTGGAATAAGACCAACCTTGTGACAAAACCTGAAGCTACCACTTTTTTAGCTAAACAAATTTGTACAAATTTGAACCTCCCTTATGATGTAATATGTCTCGGACTTTGTTGGTTTGGGGCTTGTTTTTGTTTTGGGGGCGGGAAAGGGGAGCATGGGAGAATGGATACCAAGGTATAAAAGTGTTTTATTAGTGAGTACTGAAATAACTTAATGGATTGGGACTTAACATTTTTCTATTTCCTTTAAGAAATGGGAGAAGATAGTTCAGAGTATATTTTGTGAAAATTTTGTTTTAGCTGTACCTCTAAGCATGTATACTATACGTTGACACAGATGAATGTAACATATATTTCTTATTATGTGTCATGGCCTAAAAATTTAGCCACTGATTATAACAGAGCAATCAAGATCTAAAATCCACTACCAAAAAGTTGCAAGGATTAAACAAGATTACAGATATAAAGTGGCTAACATAAGTGCTGCCACTCTATTTTTACAAACTATGATTATTCCAGGATAATGAGGCATTATTTCTAACTTCAAACCCCTGTTCACAGTTATTAAAAACTTTTTTTAATGTTTATCTAGTTAAAAATAAAACGTGCATTAGTTTGAAACAACCTTTGGGTTCTAACCAATGTACTTGTGACTTGGCAAAATCCACCAACATTACAAATGCATATCCTTGCACCCAGCAATTCTACTTTAAGTAATTTACCTAGAAATATACTTCACATATGAATAAACTAAATATGCACATTTTTAAAATGCAGCATCATTTTACATAACAGCAGAAACTTTAAGCAGACTGTCCATCAGTGGAAACCTTGTAATAAACCGTAGCACATCCACACAGGTGCTGTTGGTAACAATGAAGAAGCCCCGGAAGAAGTTTCAAAATATATTAATGGGGAAAAAAGGAAAGGAAAGGAAAGGGAAATAAAGGAATGGTAACATTTGTGTTTAGAGAAACATTTTTGCTTTATATGGATTATGCATAAAATGTTTATGGAAGAACACAGAAAGAGGTAAACAGAAAAAAAGAGAATACGTATTTGCCTGTGTATATGTAAACTGTGCCTGGAAGCGTATACAAGAAACGGGTAAGGGGAAGGGAGCAGTTGGGGGTAAGGTGAGAAGAACATATGTATAAAAATGTAAAGCAAAGTAGCATCCACTAACAAGATACCACAGTCACCCATCTAGAGTGATCAAATTTTTATGTCTACTCATTGAAAGCAAATGAAAACCAAATTAACAGAGGACAAATATTGAACATGGTCCTCTGTACACAAAAGAAAAGCTGAATTTGAGGTTTAGTGAAGAGAGTTTTATTCCTGGGCTATTGTTAGAGGTTAAAAATAAACTGGGACAATGTCAAATATTTCTGATCTATCCCCTCGGTGGAGAAGAACAATAAATACCAGTGTCTACTGTAACTATTATCTCAAAGGTACCCTTTAATTTAGCTAAAAGGGGGAGGGGAAGACAATTATTAGTACTTCCCTTATTTATTACAGTGTTAGCCTCTTTCCAGTTATGATTAAGGTAAAATAGGAAAGAAAGTCTTCCTTTCCTTGACATATGTAGATTAGATGTCATTATAGTAGCATGTGTTTCTATTCAAAATTGCAGTCTTGCAAGAATCCCGGCCCACGTGCTAGTGCTAATTCATGGCCCTACAGTTGCCATACAAGACAGAAGATTAGGAGAGGTAGAAGAATGCCAATGCAAATACTCTGGCAATTTACAAGGCACTTTTCAGAGACAGTAGCATGGAAAATACTACTGAAGATACCAAACAGTGTTTACTTCGAAAGTTTAAAAACTGAATATACAGAACAGTTTTCACAATCTACCTCCTGCAGCAATGGTTTCAATTACGACCTGCAAAAATATAAACAGAGGAATGAGAGAGAAACTCTGATAGCACTTAGGTACAACTCAGTGGTAGGAATGAGGACGTGGGTCTGATGCGGGACCCTGGGCTCAGAACACCTGCACCTCACCTTCTTCTGAAGGACATTAACTTTCCGCTCCTTCACATCCAGCATGTCCTTGAGGTCATGGATCTCCCCAGCTTGTGTCCCCTTCTCCTCAGCCATGTCCTGGATTTGTTTTGTCTTCTTATTCAGCATGGTTTCCTTCTCTTCCAAACGCAACCGCAGAGCATCCACCTAAGAATATAACATTTTTACAAATGATTACTTGAAAAGAAAGGAACGTAATTCCTTCCAAATAGATGTGTACAGTTGCCTAAATGATACTTTTAGAGTAAACTTTCATTAGAATCAAATAAAATACCACTCTAAATACAACTGTGACTATTTAGAAATGAAACCCTAAAATTTTGTGAGCACTTCCATGATAAAATAACATTTACATCCGTTAAATTACGGTGTCATCAAAATAAACAGACCTGAATAAAGGGGACAAAATTGGAGAATTTATATAAAGGGGTTGAGTTGAGCTTTGCTACTTCTATAAAAGTGGTATAATCTATTATGTTTCTCAAATTTAGAATCATTTGGAGGATTTAAACAGAATGCCAGGCCAAGCCACCAGTTTCTAATTCGGCAGGGTTGGGGCTCAAGAATCAATATTTCTAACAAGTTCCCAAGTGATGCTACACTGCTTTAGAAAATCTAAAAGTAGAAAGAAAACCGTAAGCGTCACCAAACATGACACTTGCTGTATCAGAGAATACAATCTAGCTGCAGCTGACAATCCCATAATGCACTTAGAGATCTGTAAGGCAAAGCAAGTTCTACTTTCAGATCTCAAGACTAGTCAGCTAAAGCTTGGTATCCAGCTACCTTTATCACCAAAGTTTCATACCATCCATTAGATATAACTTTAAAATAATTAGAAATCTAATATAAGTACTTATGTTTTCTTCCAGTTTTGAGATACAACTGACATACGGCACTGTGTAAGTTGAAAGTGTACAGCATCATTATTTGACTTCCATGCGTCATGAAGTGATTATCACAGTAAGTTTTATGAACATCCATTGTCTCATACAGATACAAAATTAAAGAAATAGAAAACAACCTTTTCCTCATGACGAGAACTCTTAGGATCTTCTCCCTTAATGACTTTCACATACAACACACAGCCGTGCTGATTATCTTTATCCTGTTGTGCACCGCACCCCAGTACTTATTTACCTGATATCTGGACGTTTGTACCTTTTGACTGTCTTCATCCAATCTCCCCTCCCCTGATTCCTCACCTCTGGTAACCACATATCTGGTCTCTTGTTCTGTTTGGTTTTCAAGTATAACTGACCTACAGCCCTATGTTACTTCCTGAAACACAGCAGTGTAAGTTGATTTTACTATACATTTCAAAAAGTCTATTACAATACGTCACCACACAATAATATTCCATAGTTACTGACTGTATTCCCCACACTGTACATTTCATCCCCTTGACTCATTTATTTTTGTAACTGGAAGTTTGTCCCTCTTAATCTCCCTCACCTATTTCTTTCCTCTCCCCATCCTCCTCTCCTCTGGCAACTACCTGTTTGTTCTCTATATCTATAATTCTGTTTCAGTTTTGCTATGTTTGTTCACTGGCTTTTTAAGATCCCACATAGACGCGAAATCACACAGTATTTGGCTTTCTCTGTCTGGCTTACTTCACTTATTAGCATAATGTCCTCAAGGCCCATCCATGTTGTCACAAACAGTAGGATTTCCTTCTTTCTCATGGATGAATAATAATATACACATACACAGACAACATCTTCTTTATCCATTCATCCACTGATGGACACTTAGGTTGCTTCCATTATCTTGCTTCATTAATGCTGTAATGAACATAGGGGTGTATGTATCTCTTATAATTAGTGTTTTTGTTTTCTTCAGATAAATACCCCAGAGTGAACTGCTGGATCATACAGCAGTTCTACTTTTAATTTTTTGAGGAATCTCCATACTGTTTTCCATAGTGGCTGCACCAACTTACATTCCTACCAACAGTGCACAAGGATTCCCTTTTCTCCACAGACCACAGACTCACCAGCACTTGTTATTTGCTGGCTTTTGGATAATAGCCACTCTGACAGGTGTGAGGTGATATCTCATTGTAGTTTTGATTTGCATTTCCCTGAGGATTAGTGATGTTGAGCATCTTTTCACGTGCCTGGTGGCCATCTGTATGTCTTCTTTGGAAAAATGTCTACTCAGATCCTCTGCCCATTTTTTAATCAAGTTTTTTTTTTTTTTGATGTTGAATTGTATGAGTTCTTTGTATATTTTGGACCCCTTATTGAATACATTATCTGCAAATATCTTCTCCAATTCAGTAGGCGGTCTTTTTGTTTTGTTAATAGTTTCCTTTGCTGTGCAAAAACTATGTAGTTTGATGTGGTCCCACTTGTTTAGTTTTGCCTGTTTCCCTTGCCTGAGGAGACATATCCAAAAAAAATTACTAAGACCGATATTGAAGAGGTTACTGCCTATGTTTTCTTCTAGAAGTTTTATGGTTTCAGGTCTCACATTTAAGTCTTTAATCCATTTTGGTTCTTTGGTTATTTTCTTAAATTAATTTATTTATTTTTGACTGCGTTGGGTCTTTGTTGCTGCACGCGGGCTTTCTCTAGTTGCGGCGAGCGGGGGCTACTCTTTGTTGTGGTGCGCGGGCTTCTCATTGTGGCAGCTTCTCTTGTTGTGGAGCACGCACTCTAGGCACACGGGCTTCAGCAGTTGTGGCACGCGGGCTCTAGAGCGCAGGCTCAGTAGTTGTGGCACACAGGCTTAGTTGCTCCGTGGCATGTGGATCTTCCTGGACCAGGGCTCAAACCTGTGTCCCCTGCATTGGCAGGAGGATTCTTAACCACTGTGCCACTAAGGACGTCCTTTTAATCCATTTTGAACTTGTTTTTGTGCATGGTGTGAGAGAGCAGTCCAGTTTCATTATTTTTCATGTAGCTGCCCAGTTTTCCCAACACCGTTTGTTGAAGAAGCTGTCTTTCCCCCACTGTATATTCTTGGCCCTTTGTCATAGATTAATTGCCCATATAAATGTGGATGCATTTCTGGGCTCTCTATTATGTGCCATTGATCCATGTATCCATTTTTGTGCCAGTACCACACTGTTTTGAATACTGTAGCTTTATAATATAGTTTGAAATCAGGGAGCATGATACCTCCAGCTTTGTTCTTCTTTCTCAAGACTGTTTTGGCTATTTAGGGTCTTTTGTGTTTCCATACAAACTTTAGAATTATTCTAGTTCTATGAAGAATGCCATTGGCATTTTGTACTTAGTTTAAAATCTATTCACAGCAAATTTCATTAAACATACTCACACACCAAATTCTTTTGTTTTTTTACTTTCCCACTAAGGATTTATAATTCAGCAAATAGTTACACATTTGATTACAGAAAAACAGGGAAGTGGGTTTCTTTCTGTTCAACAAAAATAGAACATGAGTCACACATGCAAGCCACTTCTGAAATTTTTAATTTTCTAGCAGCCACATTAAAAAGTGATAAGGGAACAGGTAAAATTAATTTTAAGAATATATTTTATTTCATCTAATATATATACACATTATTGTCATTTCAAACCTGTAGTCTATATAAAAAAACTATTAACAAGCTATTTAACGTTTCTGTTTTGTACTTTGGTCTTCAGAGCCCAATGCATATTGTAATTGACACTTATGTCACATCTCAATTTGGACTTGCCATGTTTCAAGTGCTCAATAGCCACATGTGGCTGGTGGCTACACACTGACAGTGCACATCTAAGATAACAAGTACGTTTCTACAGAACATCTTTAATCTTGAACTTGTCCTATATTATTTTTCCTGTCTGAATGTAGAATAACCCACAAAGAAAAAATAGATCAGACTTCCCTGGTGGCGCAGTGGTTAAGAATCCGCCTGCCAATGCAGGGGACAGGGGTTCGAGCCCTGGTCCAGGAAGATCCCACATGCCGCGGAGCAACTAAGCCCGTGCGCCACAACTACTGAGCCTGCGCTCTAGAGCCCGCAAGCCACAGCTACTGAGCCCGTGTGCCACAACTACTGAAGCCTGTGTGCTTAGAGCCCGTGCTCTGCAACAAGAAGCCACTGCAATGAGAAACCTAATTTTTTAAAAAAATAGGTAATATGGGTAATGACTCACAGAGAGAATACCAAAACATCAGGAAATATTATTATTACCTTATATCACAACTATATTATTACATCAATAACATATTGAAACTATATTATATCAAAACAATAAGGTATCTGAGAACCAGTACTGTATGCTTAGTGGCACTTACTGCTCAATAAGTATTGTGGAAAATTTCCTAGGAGACCAGTCTCATTTGAGACTGATATAGATAAGCCATCATGTACTTACAAATTATGTGGGACCACGCTGGAGAGGAAAAACATGTAAATAAACAACATTCCACTCTGCTAAACTCTATTTCTCTCAACCACTTCAATGCCACCAGTCTCACCAAGCCAGAAATAGGGGAAGCCGTCTTTTCAGGTCCCATTTATAATTTGTCAGCACAAGTTCCACTGCCCCCTCAATAAACACTCTTGCACCTGGAATTTTCCTCTATTCTACTTTAATTAATGATACAGGGTAAACCTTATTATATTCTGGAAAGGTCCACCTAAGAACTTTCAAACTCTGAAAATCTTATTTCTGAAACACGGTTCTTTCCTTTCTTCTACACCTACTAAATCTACTCTTTGTCCATAGTATAACCTCTGACCTATCATCCCTAACTTTTTGTTATTCACCTCCATTCTGGTTTTATTTGTTTTTCTCCCAGCCTGAGCAATCATTTCAAATACAGCCTCACATCATCTTTTTTTTTCCAGTCAGGTTTATTTTTACAAACCTTTAGTTCTGTATTAAACAGTTTTCTCCATTCTACCCTCAGACTTCTGAGCCTTCCTGCACATGGTCATGTATATGCTTGCCAAGCACATACACAGTATATCAAAAGTCCTCAGAATTCTATTCTCAAGCATCGTATTTTCTTCCCTTGTATTTTCCCTGTGGAAAATTTCAATTTCCCATGGTAACCGGCAAAACCGGTACTTTGAGAAGAAAGCAGACCCAAGATCTCAAAGCTAAAAAGAAGTGATGGAGCATGGATTTAAGATTAAATGGTCTGTCTTCAGATCCTAAGCTCTTAACCACTAATTCTGTAAGATTTCATATATGTAAAATTCTAGAAAATGCAAACTAATTACAGTAACAGAAAGCAGACCGAGGGTTGCCTGGATATGAGGGAGGAAGTGGGGAGGAGAGAAGAATATCAGGGAGAGGCAGAAGAAAGGGGTTACAAAGAGGTACAAGAAAACCTTGGGGACAGGTGTTCTTTATCTTGACCGTGCCATTGGTTTCAGAGGTGTATGTGCCGAAACTTACCAAACTGTACATTTTGAATATATGCAGTTTATTTGATGTCAATAAATTTGATTTTTTTAAATAAGCAAAATGAGAAAGCATGGTATTAGAACAGGAATAAACCAACAGACGTTTGCCACAGAAATGCAAGCCCAGACACACACACTCACACCATTTAGTGACCCACACACATATAAACAGAGGTGACACTGTAATCAGTGAGGAAAGGACAGAGTATCTGATAAACTGTTTTTAGACAACTGGCTACCCATACTGAGGGAGGGGGAAAGAACCCTGACTCATATCATACACAAAAATGAATTCTAGATGAATTAAAGCTTTATATATAGAAAGCAAATCTTTAAAACTTTTAGAAAGAAAGATACTGTTTAAGTATCTTTTAAGACAGGGCAGCATGGAAGGATTTTTTTTTTTTAAAGACCCAGAAAGGATACATCGTAAAGAAGAAATACTGGTAAAGCCAACTACGTTAAAATTCAAAACTCCTACACGTCATTTACCATCTTAAAATGTTTTAGTATTTTACCTATATTTTAAGTGCCTGAAATAGTTCTTAGTACACATACTACTAAGGAAAATAGAGGCATATTTATACTAACTTTTTTTAAAAAATTTATTTTATTTTATTTATTTTTATTTTTGGCTGTGTTGGGTCTTCGCTGCTGTGCACGGGCTTTCTCTAGTTACAGCGAGCAGGGGCTACTCTTCATCGCAGTGTGTGGGCTTTTCATTGTAGTGGCTTCTCTTGTGGCAGAGCGTGGGCTCCAGGCACACGGGATTCAGCAGTTTTGGCACGCAGGCTCAGGAGCTGTGGCTCGTGAGCTCTAGAGCGCAGGCTCAGCAGTTGTGGCGCACAGACTTTGTTGCTCCACGGCATGTGGGATCTTCCTGGACCAGGGATCGAACCCGTGTCCCCTGTATTGGCAGGCGGATTCTTAACCACTGCGCCACCAGGGAAGTCCCTACACTAGCTTTTGAAAATGTTGATATTTTGTGAACTGGTCAAAATAAATATGATGCAATACTGAACTTCAAGTTTCAAAATGTATGACCATTTACAATCACTCCAAAAAAATTAAATACCTAGGTCTAAATCTAACAAAACATGTATAGGCTCTGTATGCTGAAAATTACAAACGGCTAATGAAAGCAACTGAAGAAGACCTAAATGAGTTCTTCCCATGAATAGTATATGAAATGGAAACTTGACATGTGTAAAGATAGCCAATCTACTTAAATTTTTCCTCAAAGATGAGGAAAACGAAAGGATTACTCAGCAGTGACCAAAAACAAAAAAAGTGTTTTACTGACAAACAGTAGAACTACAATAAGCCAAGCCCAGCGAATCCAAAAGATGTTACATTACAAATTTCCAGTTTTGGTGCCTGAATTCAGCACTAGAGAGCTCAGAGCAAGAATTAAAATCCAATGCAGAACAAAGATGGAATACATGATCACCACTGAGTTCTCCAATGGTCCTTTCTAAAGTGCAAGGTGACAAAATTCCTTAAGTTACCCCCAGTTTTCCTTCATCTACCTATTAAAATCAGAAACACTCCACTATGCAAAGAAGGAAAAAAGGTCCAGAAGGGAAATGTCAGAACAGACTGAATATTTATTCAATAGGGAGAAAAGAACTGCCACCACAGAGCGAAGATTCTTGTGAATAGGAAATTCAACGACCAGGCTGTCGAGATGCCAGAAGAACTCACTGACCCTGATCCACCTGGCGTTTGTTGAGGCTCAGCTCCAGCCGGCCTACGTGGCTACTAGTCCCATCTGACAGCATCAGATGTGGCTCCTATTAGTGAACCCACTGCAGGGCATCCATCAGCCAGGGCGAGTCAAGAGGGAGCTCCTTGAACCCTCTGACCCGCTGCACAGTTAAAGAGGTCAAAGTCTTAGAAAGTACACATGCCAGAAATCTAAAAATAAATAAATCTCATGCCAAGTCATTTCTACCTCATTCCTACATTCTAGTTTGTATTCTGTATACTATATATTCCACTTCTAATTTGTATTCTATATATCCCAATAACCACAAGCAAAAGAACAAAGCAACTCACCTTAAAAACATTTTACCCAATACCCTTGAAATACACTATTAAATTCTTATTGCAGAAGTCAAAAGCCCAGACATTTAAACCTGTAGATAAGCTTGAACTGCCTTGTCTCTCAGTTCTTCTCAGCATTAATTTCAGAAAAATGAAAGGCTTTCCATCTGTGGGTCAGGAATCAGAATACAGCAGGAAAACGTCCCTCATCACTTCTAAGTGTTTCTCATTCTGATGGGACCAATGTCTCAGGATAGTAACTGTGAGGCCTCATATTGCTGCTTCTTTACCAAAAGTACCCAGATGCCCCAGCTGCACTTTTACGTTAGATCCCTGACTCTGCTAAGTGACCTGGAAATGGGCCTGCACTAACCACTCATAAATACCCGCATGCCAATTTGAGGGAATGTCAGGTATGAGACCCACAAGAATTGGTGACTGAAAAAGGTAAAGAATGAAAACTCCTGTTATAAACATACAAACCTTTGGTGTTACTGCAGTGGGAAATGCAGGTTTTCATATTAAAAATATTTCATATCACAAATATTAGCCACAGAAACTACCCAAGCCCACAGTCTAATTACTAAGTGATCTTTTCAATTCAAATCACCTGTGTACACTTTTTCTTGATCTGCTTTTTCATGCAATGCAGAATTTAAATGGGCTAGTCTGGAGAGCTGAGATAAAAATAACCACAAAAACCACTTTGCTACTACTAGATTAATTGTTCTGAATTCTACACTGATCTTTTGGTTTGGTGTGAACTAAATTCAGAGTATAATTTTGCGTGAGGTCCGTATTTTGCAAACCACAAAAAACATATTCAGGAAAACCCCTCACAGACTAGCAGGACACACAGTCATCACCCTAACACCATTCTTGGCAGGAGGAATAAGACCTTTTTTACTCACATCAACTGAGCTGGAGGAACAGCATCTAACCAGCTTGCCAAGCATCAAGGTCTGTGGCAAACAGGTTATGCCAACTTCAACAAAATCAGAAGGTTTTTCCTCCACAAGACTTTCTCTACCAAAGGACATGAACAGAAAAATAGCTATCTTGCTGTTTTGGCCTTTTATTTCTGACCACAAAAGTATTAATTATCTCAACCCATCTTAACCTTCTTTTGTTTTACATCAATAAACAGATCTACCTAAGAGCACATTAGCACTAGTAACTGCATGCCAGTGACAATGGCATGTTTCCTATAATTCCTCTTTTGCAATTATATGACTCACTGCCTTTCTAACTCTCTGACCACACCTTTTCAGTTTTCTTCACTGGATCCTCTGTCATTTCCCCCTCTTTACATCTCACTCGATACAACCTTCCTCTGGAGAAACCAATTCATCCCTAAGGCTTTAGCCACTACCCCCATAATGACAGCTTCCTAATATTTATTCCTAGCCTATTCCTAGCCCCAACCAGTTCTAAAAACCTGAGATTCTAACAAAAGTTTCTGCTTTCACTGAATATTTAGTTTAGAATGAGCTTTTTTTGTTTTAATCTTTTCTTTTAAAGGACCATTAAAGATCACCTAATGTGGTCACACATAAATGTAAGTTAAATCTGAGTACTGTCTACTATATTATTTTCTGCATTTTTCCTGTATTTCATAAATTTTTTTTTAAATTTATGTATTTATTTATTTGGCTGTGTTGGGTCTTTGTTGTTGAGCGTGGGCTTTTTTTTAGTTGCGGCGAGCGGGGGCTACTCTTAGTTGCGGTACGCGGGCTTCTCATTGCGGTGGATTCTCTTGTTGCGGAGCACGGGCTCTAGGCGCGTGGGCTTCAGTAGTTGTGGCACATGGGCTCAGTAGCTGTGGCTCACGGGCTCTAGAGTGCAGGCTCAGTAGTTGTGGCGCACGGGCTTAGTTGCTCTGCGGCATGTGGGATCTTCCTGGACCAGGGCTCGAACCCGTGTCCCCTGCTTTGGCAGGCGGATTCTTAACCACTGCGCCACCAGGGAAGTCCCCATAAACTTTTAAAAAGGTAAATAATCTAAACTACTCCTAATTTTAAAGCTGAGGAAATCAAAGCCGAAACTAAGTGACTTGCCGAAGATCACTAAGTATAATTTCCTATCACCACATCTCCCACTGTTCCCATCTAGAAAGGAGGATGACTGAAGGGCATTGGGTCATGAGGCTGAGAGTGTACACAAGCAGACCTTTTTAAAAGGCTATTTCAACTGCACTGAGTTCTGTCTGACATCCCAACAAAAGGTTGAAGAGCTCAGAGAAACTTGCAAAAGGCCACAGGCAGAGATGTGTCATTCAACACTGCACAGTTTATCTGTACAAAGGTGGGGAGAGGGCTACAAAGTTATCATCTAAAAAAACCAGTGGTGATATTTTAAACCCACTGATATTTAATATTCACCTCCAAATTCAGATGAGAACTTCATAATTTAAAAAATCTATTCTAGCCACATTAAACATCTATTCTAACCTTAGGAAGTTGGTATTATTATTATTCTCAGTGACAGATGAGAAAATGGAGGATTACAGAGGTAAAATAACTCATCCAAGGTCACATAACTAATAAATGTAGAAGGCTATTTCAAGCCTAGGTCTGACTCCAAAGCCCATGCTTTGACCACAGTGCTACTAAATCCAGACCACCTCTGTGAAGGTCAACCAATTAAAGGAGATGTTCATAAAACTGGAGCAATTCCATAGATACTATACACTGCCCAACACAAAAGGACCTCATTCCATGGACCCTGAACAGGAAAAACACCAGGTCTTTTCCCACATCCCGTTTTTCCTTCAAGAATTTTAAAATTAAAAAAACAAAAACCAAAAAACTCCTGAATCCATGTTCTTTTTCATATGTGCTTAATTTTGTGATTTGAGAGCTGGATGACAGTCTAGGGTAGCTTCAGAGAGGAGGATGAGATCGATAAAGAGCAATTATAGGGGGCCTCCCTGGTGGCGCAGTGGTTAAGAATCCTCCTGCGAATGCAGGAGGCACAGGATCGAGCCCTGGTCTGGGAAGATCCCACATGCCGCGGAGCAACTAAGCCCGTGCGCCACAACTACTGAGCCTGTGCTCTAGAGCCTGCGAGCCACAACTAATGAGCCCGCGTACCACAACTACTGAAACCTGCAAGCCTAGAGCTTGTGCTCTGCAACAAGAGAAGCCACCGCAATGAGAAGCCTGTGCACCACAACAAAGAGTAGCCCTTGCTCGCCGCAACTAGAGAAAGCCCGCGCGCAGCAACGAAGACCTAATGCAGCCAAAAATAAATAAATAAAATTATTTTTTTAAAAAAGAGCAATTATAGGAACAGAAAGATAGCAATTACAGAAATAGGTGAGAACTTTCAAAGAGCTGGTTCAAACTGTCTTTTATGGGATCCAACAGGAGAAAGCTGCTTTGGAAAAAGTGAGCCTTGTCAAGTGTCACCAGGGTAATTTAAGAAAAAATAGCAAATCCTGATAAACAGGCATATAACATTCATATAATCACCCCAAATTCAAAAGGAAGTTAGCTTTTCTACTGTTATCTTTTAGAATGAGACCCTTATATTTGAGCAGTTGTCCTAATAACTTACAGGGGTAATTGCTGAAACTCAGTTAGTCCTAAAAACAAATATAAAAACCATCCAAGAATGATCACAAATACAGTCTTTGTTCTCTATGGTACAAGAAACCAATCACAAGCCCATCTGTGTGAGACCTAGCTAATAAGAACACTATTTCAGAGGGGGGTACAAAGAGAAGGATGGGTTGCCAAGGGGAAGAAGTCATCTATTAGACGGTGACAAGCTTTTAAGTGTTTGCATTATCATTAACCAACTGCCTGGTTCCCTGGTTCCCACACCTGCCACCTCCATCCAAAACTATCACAGCAGCACTTGGCAACAGGCTCAGCTCCAAAACACTGGCGCCCTCTTCTGACCCTTTTGTAGTACTGCATTCATGCCAGGCACTGATGTGAAAATCTCTAATAAAGCCACAAATTAATAAATTTGCAGGTAACATTTTCCAGATAATTCTGTATTTGCAATTCCCTGAATAAACCTTAATTTAGCTTGATAAAAATGTTAAATAGCAGACCTTCTACATAAAATTTATGCCAATGAAAAGAAAAGCAACAATGTTCTCTTACCGTTTTAACAGTTTACATATATTAGCTGATAGTATTACAAGAATTAGAAGGATGCCAATAACTGACAGACAAAGACCTTACTATGTGCCAGGCACTAGGAGTGAATAAATTAGTTTAATGCTAACAACCTAATGAGGCAGGAACTCCTCTTCATCTTACAGGTGTAAAACGAGGCACAATGAACTTAAGTAATGTGCCCAGGGACCCTGCACCTGGTAGCAAGTGGTAAAACTGAAGTTCACACTCAGTAACTGTGACTCCAGAGCCAGAGCCTTATCTACCCCAAAATATCCCTCTGAGGTATCATGATAAAATGAAACGTGATCAAAATAGAAAACGTATAAGTTGTAAGGAAAATTATAAATACATCATCCAAATCTCTCATTTTCAACAAAATCCCTAACTGTAAAAAAATAAAATACTACATGAAACATTTTGGTCATTTTCCCATTCCCCCTCGCTTGAAGATTCTGAACTTCTGGGTCTAAGATGTTTTTATGCCTTCTTTTTACTACCCATTCCTTTCTTCATTACACTATGCCTTTATTTATCTATTATCTTGTTCTTTAAAAGAAAAGAAAAAATTAATCCATACTATACACTTTATTTTTCTTCTATACAGCAGAACTGCTTACCTATTCCCACCTAAATTCTCTATTTCATTGAGATCTTTAGAAAATATTTTCCTTAAGACAGTAAATCCAAATAGCATCATCAATTCCTTCTCATTGCAAATATGATAGATTCTCATCTGCCTGGAATTATTTAGTGTGTTCCTACCTCTAATCAAGGCTGGCAGACTAGATAATCTTCTAATATTTCTAAAAATGCTAACTTTATTTTCAAACAGGACATGAAGGCACGTGTCTAATAATCTGCAGTTCAAAACAAGATTTATCTCAAACATTTCTAGATTCCACAGTTTGCCTACTTAAAGCTATTCATAATACCAAAAATTAAGGACACTTAATAACCCAACACAGGCTGACCAAGCTCACTCCCATTCATGACTGAACGATTTACCACGGGTGAAAACAAATGCTTTTACAACTATCGTTTCATTTCGTAACATTCGTTTAAAGTCTACTTAGAAGCACAGACTTAGTCAAAGTCTGAAGTATCAAAAACATATATTAACTGCACCGGTTTAATTTGTTAGATACAAGAACAATAGAAACAAGATGGTTATAGTTTAGTACTATAACTGACCACATCGCTAAAGAATCCATCCTAACATTATTCATAGCTCCCGTATCTCAACACAACAAGAAGTGCACAGGTAACACACAAGAATAGGTGCCAAGGAATGGGCTCCGTGCAAATCCCACACCTCCTTTTACCTCGTTCTGCAGGATGGCAGCCCTCGAGGCTCCTTAGCAGTCAAGGACTCCTTCAGCACTTCAGTGTGTTGCTTGCTGTCTGAGAACTGGTTGGTGAGTGTTTCTAGCTTTGTCTGTAGGGCTAGTAGTTCTGTGTCCTTTCTGGACAGCTCCTGCTTCACCTGACCAATCTAGAGAAGAAGAAAAAGCAGTGTAAGGAAGAAAGAAATAAAACCACCACCTCTGATCTGGATCTTTGACAGATCCACGTCAAGATATACAGCATTAACTTTATGACAGGACACAATTCATCTTTTTGCACCATCTAATCTTAGCTGACCCCCCCCCCACACACACACAAAAAAACAAAGCTTATTCAACTAATAGCAAAATTTCCAGTTTTCATTTATTGTCTCCCCTAAACTTTTGAAATCCATTGGAAAAGGAATGGAAGAAGAAAAATCCCAATTCACTTAGATGACTATGAGACAGCAGTAAGCATCTGAACACGACTAAAGCAATTTTCATCTTATTAAGTCATAAGAAACTTCAAATCATACAGCAGGATTAGTGTAGATGGAATACAGAAAGAAAAAAGAAACTTCCTACTATTGCTATTTAAACTCAAAAGCTGCACATTTATTTTTTCATTGTTTTTTTTTTTCATTCTCAAATGAAAGTGTACATAAAGTCCTTCTTAAAAAGCCACTTTAGTGTTATAAGGCATTATAAACAAGTGCTTTCTAAAAATTATACAATTTTGAGGAGTTAGGGGTACTGACCTAAAAGAAAGATTCCACCTACAAAGTTATATTACGTACAACATGTCATATCAACTAAATGGATAAAAGTATATAACCTAAATAAAGAACGCATAAAATCTCATTCTCTAAGAATCTACATGTGTAATCAAATTTGAATTACTCTGACAGAGTAATCCATACATCAACAGGTGCCACTCACTCCCCCAGAAATTTTTCTCATCTTAACTTAGAAAACATTTAACATCAAACATCTCCTTTACATTTCTACCGTGTTTCTAAGAATGTTTACTCTTTTATTCTAAATGTAAGCCAAATTAACAGAAATCATATCTGTTTTTACATTGTATCTACTGCCTAAGCAAGGTAGCTATGCACTCAAATATAGACTCTTGGAAGTATAAATTTCACAAGAAGTCAGTAATCTCAGTACCACTGATGAAACAAAAAATACTTTTTAAAAAGTTGAATGTATCTAAAGTATTTTGACTGAAATAATCTTAGGCATAAGGGACAAAGTTTTTGAGAACAATTTCCCATGAGAAAGTATGAAATAAATTTTACTGTAATTAAAATTACTTTTAAGGAGGACTAAAAATAAACTTATAATTTACTGTTCTGTTTCATCAGGAAGACAAGCATTTTTCTCATATGCATGAAATCTCTACTTACAAATAGAATATTCATTCATTCAACAAACATTTCTGTGTGCTCACTGTATGCAAAATACTCGCAGCTGCTAAGGACATCACTGGAAGATAGCTGTAAACAGCAGCTACTTCCATCCTGTAACACAGATACGTACCCAGGAGCTGCCACATACTGTAATGGTGTAGCATCTTTCATGACATCCCTTTACCAACATCCCACCCCTAACAAACAGAATGCACTAAAAACGCACTGGTGGTATGAATGAATAGTCAGGAGAAACGTTCAAAATGTTCTCACCTCATCAGCTAAAGAACTATGGCTTACAGATTACTCAAATTTCCAGCTACCTCTAGACCATGTGATCAAAAATAAATATAAAATCTCAGTTTCCTCATCATCTGCATTACTAAATAATCCTCAAATAATGCTATACTGACCATAAAGACTGAGAAAAAGAAGAAAATATCCTAAATAGAAGAGTTTAGAAGCACAAATTTTCCTTAAAAGTTAGGAGCGTAAGGCTTTTGCAGTCAATCCCATGTGAGAACGAACGAGTGTGTCTTCTTGGGTAACTACCTCTCTAAGCCTTGGTTTCCTAATCAGTAAGATGGAGAAAGCAAACCAGTGCCACTGTACTGCGTACAGATTAAACCAAAAAAATGTAGAGAATGTTTAGCCTGTTGTTCGACACAAAAAGAAATTAATAATACTAGCTGAGGAAAAAAAAGTTATAGATCAACTTCTCCTCTAGACAATACATGGTTACAACAAACCAAATTGGACCCTTTTAGGCAAAATATCTCACTTTTCTATCTATACTATAAAGTGGTCCATAAATAGCAAACACACTAAATTAGCACAAGTGGTTTTTTTTTTTTTTCTTTTAATGCTGCATTCCAGTCTTATCCTACCGTAATTTTCAGAAGCAGTTTTTTTCCTGACACTTGTGAGACAAATGTGTGCACAGCCTAGTATACGGCAGTGGAGTGCAGAGCTTACCAGCACAGGTTCTGGAACCAAATGGCTTGCGTAAAAATCAAACTCTGCCTCTTACTAACTGTGCTTCCTGAGCACCACTGTGTTACCTCAGCTTCCTTATCCATAAATTGGGTTGAGAATATACCTACTTTCGTAGGTTATAAAATGCTTATAATAAGTACTCAAGTGTCAGCTATTTTATTATAATCATTTTATCACAGTTTGAAATGGAATTTCAAGTTCTCTAGACAGATGATTGAGCTACTGAATAGATTTAGAGACTAAGTTTCATGCTACCTCTAACTGACCAGATAACTAAATAAGCTAATCACTTCTATACATCTGTTCCAAAGAAAGTAAAATTTGTTGCAAAATCACCTATCGGGGACTTAAAGATGATGTCTACATATGAAGGTAAAGCACTTCACTCAAGAAATCAGATTCAAATAAACCCTGGGTGATGGACCTAGAACATCTGCACATTCTTTGTACCTAAGAAGAGAAAGAGACCATTCACATAAATCAACAAGTTTCTGGTTAACAGGAAAGGAGTCGAGAAAAAACAGCTTTGAAGCACCATCCACACAGTGACAAAGCAACAATAAAAAACCAGGGACAGGGCTTCCAGAGCACATGAGGGCTCGCTGCACACAGGGTGGCACGTGGGTCAAACCGGTGAACAGGAGTCAGTTAAAGAGCAGAGCAGGCTGGTCAGTGCTAGTCCCGGGCCAAGCTGCCGACCACAGAGTGAAAGTGTGAGCACCCAGAGCCAGAGCAGCAGGGTCCCACTGTGGGATCACTGCACGCAAAGGGTAAATCTTTCGGCAAAGACCTCTGCCTGAAGACCAGCCGCTCTCTTTTTCAGCTCCTCCCCTTGAGCCTCTTTCGAATTTAGCTCCTCCTTCAGTTGCTCTACCTGCCACGACATTGTTATTCTTTTTCACTCATGTGTCAACTTAGGTCTTCTTATTATCTGCTTTTGAGCCAGAGCAGTAACTGGAAATAACAATAACTCATATAACACAATCAAATCTGTTCCCCTAATTTCCTCTTCAAAGGACCCTAGATGGGCTCACTATTTTCACAGGGTAATGGACTGAAATGTGCTAATCAGCAAATGGCAAGCAGAGATGATATTTTATTTTGTTCTCAAGTTAGAATGATAAATCAAAACTAACAGAAAGTTGGATATGTGAATTTTTAAGTTCTAAAAGTTACATGAAATTGGCCGTAGTCATTGATAACAGAGTCTTAAAATAACAGAGGAATATTCTACTGACTTATATGCAGGTATGGGTATCACAGAAAGAAGCCAGAAACTGTATCATTAAAGGAACAGTTTTCACTTCTGAGAAATTAGGGAACTAACACAATTGGGATATAGGGGGCAGGGGGAGGGGGAGGAACACTTATTTTCTAGCTAATATTTTATAATTGAAATTATGATCTTTAAAACACCACAGACCTGATAAACTGATAACTGTAATAAACTAAGTCCTCCAATTTGCCTAAAATAGTTTATAGGATCAAAATAAATGCCTTTGGCTCTAAAGAAGGAATACTGTGACTGAGGTTATAATACAGACTGATATGTCTCAGCGATGCCTATCCTACTATACATACACCCCAAGTGCACGTGGGAAACAATAAACCTGATACACATGGGTCCTCTCCAAGGGAGAGCGCAAAGGGCTTTCCTTTAGGGAACTGTGTTTGAAGGGAAAACACGATTTTATTTAAGCCATTTCAGGAAAAAAAAGGAGAGGTGGATTCAGTCTCTTAGGCTGAATTTGACTTCTAAATTTGTTCACAAGACATAGAGAACGCGATGTTTCATAGAGTGAGAAAAACTCATCTGGATGTAATCCTACTAATCGCCTCAGAAGTACTGGTAGACATGAAATGTTAAACTGTGATAATACACACTTAGCCTCATACAAGTAATTTTCTTTGAAGTGAAATTTGAAATAACTATACAACATCAGTAATTCTGACTTTAGTTCTGGGAAAGTTCTATCTGAAAGAATTACGGTACAAGTATTCTTCCCTGAAGCCTGATAAAACAGCGTGAGGTCCATCATCACTAAAGAAGTAGGAACATGCATCAATTTTTCAAACCCCATTTAAAAATTACGGTATCACACACCATGACCTTGTTTTTCATAAATTTAGAATGGCTCCGATAGACCTCCATTTGCCTCATTTCTTCCTCTCGTTCTTCAGTACTCAAAGCCCCGTTCGATTTCAGCATCTGAATCTCCTCTTCCAAGTCTCGGAGCCCACGCTCCATAGAGGAAATTTTTGAATCCTGAGGACAAAGGAAGATTTAGACATTAAAGTATTCGCAAAAAGTCAAGAGAGGTTGCACAAGTCTGTCTTTACAGAGGTGAAATTTAATAAGATAAACAAATATGTAGAAATATTGCAACTGGTGCCTTGCTTCTAAAATATATCCTTCATGGCCATATGGTGGAGAGGAGGAGGACTGAGATCTATAGTATGATTTTTCCTCTATCCTTTCCTCCGCACCCTTTTGATTAAAATTGAGAGTATTAACGAAAGAAGTAGAAGCAATGGAAAACTAGTTAAAGTTTCTAAGTACTTTATGGTCAACAAACTTCTAGTGAAAACATCTGTAATATTAACAGTAAAACCTTTTCTAGCTATAATATTTTATCGTTTTACTCGACCCCCCTAAAAGGCTTATTTCTGCCCCCAAAGGAGTGGGGAAAAGAGTAAGAAGGTTTCAAAGATTTACACAATAATGCGTATAACCCTTATCTACAATAATAAAGATCTGATAACGTCCCACTGCAGAAAAACAAAGGGATGAATAATTACGTTAACAGTTACACTTTATCACACAGTGGTCCCGCCTTTTCCACAGTTTTACTTTCCGTGGTTCTGCTTTCTGTGGTTTCAGTTACCTGAGGTCAACTGTGGTCAGAAAATATCAAATGGAAAATTCCAGAAGAAAACAATTCAGAAGTTTTAAACTGTGCACCGCTGTTCCAATCAACATGATGAACTCTCACACCATCCCATTCTGTCCCACCGGAACGTGAACCATCCCTTTGTCCAGTGTACCCGCGCCCGTTAGGCACTCACAGCAGCCATCTCGGTTATCAGATGGACAGTCCTGGCATCACAGTGCTTGTGTTCAAGTGACCATTTTTACGTGACAGTATTTTATTTAATACCGTCCCCAAAGCACAAGAGTAGTATGCTGGCAATTCAGATTTGACAAAGAGAAGCCGTAAGGTGTTTCTTTTAAGTGAAGAGGTGGAAGTTCTCACTAAGAGAAAAAATCATATGCTGAGGTTGCTAAGATCTACAGTCAGAACGAATCTTCCAGCAGTGAAATTGGGATGAAGGAAAAAGAAATTCGTGCCAGTTTTGCTGTTGCACCTCAAACTGCAAAAGTTACGGCTACAGTGCCTGACAAGTGCTTAGTTTAGATGAAGAAGGCATTAGATTTGTGCAGTAAGATACTGAGAGAGAGAGAGAGAGAATGAGACCTATTCACATAACTTCCATTACAGCATGCTGTTATAACTGTTCTATTTTACTATTAATTACTGTTGCTAATCCCTTACACATTGTGCCTAATTTATAAAATTAATCATAGGTATGTATAGGAAAAAACATAGTATATATAGGCTTTGGTACCATCTGTGGTTTCAGGCATGCACTGAGGGTCGGGGAACCTATCCCCTGCAGATAAGAGGAGGCTACTTACTGCATTAGTAATCTTACTTATTCGCTATACTTCACCATGCATTTCAAATATCTCATAATGAGTTCTGAAAAGAAACGGCACTGTCCTTGTAAATCAGCATCACCACGAATATCACCTCCTAGTACAACATCCGTCTATACTCATTTTCTTGGTTTTGTCTGTCACAGTATCTAGTTTATCCCCAGATTACCTTAGATGTCATCAATTACAGAAAAACTCCTACAAAGAATAGATACTTTTACATCTATAGTTGCATATGCTTATTCACCTAAGAAGTAAAGACCTTAAAGAGCATAAATTCAGTATAGCTTTATTTTATTTGGAATTTTAGAGAAAACATTCCTTTAGGAAGAAATTTTGAGACTGACTTCCTCTTTTCACTTTACCTCAAGCCTGTCTTGACTGACTTTCCTTGTTATCTGAGAGTATGCCCATAAGAGTTAAAGGATTTATCATGAGACACTTACAGCTAGCTATTTTTAGGTTCGGGGGAGAGGCGAGGGCTGTACTCCTCTGACTTGCATTGCATTACGTTTAAAAATAACACAACGAAAATTTTCTTTTACAAATCTATTCAAATGAAACTTACATTTGGTTCAAAATTAAACATATTAAATTAACACAGAGACACTCTAAACCTAAACCAGGATTTTGATTTACTCGTTTAAAGCTATCCCGGCCCATGAAGAATAAACAAATAAACGGCTTCAAATGCACTATCTGAAAAGCCCAACACAGACAGAGAGGCAGCTCTTGACCAAATCAGACACTCACTATCAAATCATGCACCATAAAATCTGCACCCAAAAGGGGACCATAACTGCAGCTCTGAAAGCCATGAGGCAGAAAAAGAACCTGCCAGGCTACTTTCTGGGATGAGGCCAGAAAATTAACGCCTGATATGTTGGACTAGTTGTAGCACCGACCAGTACTCAGGCTGGGTTTATTTGAGGACAGCCCTTTCCAAGGAGGTTTCTTACTCCTAGAACGTATAATAACTAAATAAATAAATTCTTTATCATCTTACTACTCTATACTTCCCCAGCCCTGGGTCTCCCATCATTAATCAACCAACCCCACTGAGTCCACTGAAATCCTCTTTTCCTTGTTAAATTTCCCAAATGCTCAACTTTTTTTCAAAAGTTGTCTCCCTGCTCTAAGTAAACCCAGGCTTTCCCGAAGGATATAATTTCCCCCAACGCTCTCCATTGAAGTTCACTAATCCACCAGCATCACAGAGTGGCAGGGAGAAGTGTGGGCATCCTCCAGGTTCCTCCATGCTGCTCCCATTTAAAGCTCACACTCCTCTTCACTCTCCCTCCGCACGGCTGCCATCTAGGGGCTTCCCCGTCACTCCCGCCCGCTGAAGAAGTCTTCAGCACCCGGCTGACAATAGATCTCTCCTTCAAATGCCACTCTTGCCATAATCCCAGGATTTCAATGTCCGAATTCCTTGACATCCGTAAAGCCAACGCCCTCATCCTCCGGTCCATTTTAGCTATCCAGTTTACAAGACCACATCACCCAGGCCTCTCCTCCCAGGCCTGACACACCGTCACTCACATTAACTGCTGCTCTTGTATCTCACAGAGTCCTCCACCTCCCTAACTTCTACATTTTCTCCCAACCTGTCCATCCATTCTGAGTTCTCTTCCTTCCTATCCAGGCTACATTCCTGGACTCATCATCCCAACTACTCCTTCACCTCCACCCTCAACTCACTTGCATCCCAGTAATTCTGCCATATCTACCCAGCAAAACTCTAACCCTACAGCAGTCCAGTAATTCCTCCCTGCTCCTCCACTGCTAAAGGGAAAAGAAGAAGTTAGAGAAGGGAGAAGGAAGCAGAGGGAAGAAAGTGGGAGAAAGGAGGAGGGAGAGGAGGAGGAGAGAGAAAAGAATATTACGTCACCTTGAAGACAGCTGGGCTCTTTTATTGTCCACCATCACCTCCTTTCCCATTTCCCCCAAAGACCAGTCTAGGTCTTCATGATCCTCTCAAGCTCATGCCACACTCTCAGCATCTCAGCTCTTGCATCTGCAATTTCAACATAACATCCACCTGACCCCACTGGGCCACCAGAATCTCAGTCTCTTGCTTCTTAGCAGAATGGCTGGAGGTTAACACAACTTAAAATAGATCTATTGCCAGTTAAAACCAGTACACTTCCCTGTGCCATCAAAAGGCAAGCAAAATAATTGTGAACACAGGTACACTCGTGTGTTTTTAGGTTCCAACAGGGATCAGGAAATAACATGCACAAAGAAACTTGTGGGAAATGTGAATATGTAATTACACCTTTCTAGAGGCTGTTTACAAGATTATGTTCAAGACTATGAATTGTCTTAACTATAAAGAACCCAGAATCCACTAATTTGGTATTTGTTTGGTAAACCCTTTCCCCAGTGAGAATAAAGATGTATACAACAATAAAAACAAAGTTTTAAGAGGAAATCTTCTAAATTAAGAGAACCATTCTGATAACTGTACTTGAGAAGCATCTATTTACATAAAACTATTTATATACCAAAAACTAAAGACTCTTGCCACATCAACAAATATTAAATGAAGGCACATGATGCAAAACACCGTGTCAAATTTTTTAGGGGATACAAAGAAGTTAAAAAAAGAGACAGAGAGGGCAGGAGGGGGAGAGGGAGGGGTCCCTACCTGTAAGAGTCTTCTAGCTCTTGCAAGAAGGAATATGTTGTTAATGAAAATAATAATAGCATAGCAGCTAACACTGACTGAATGTTTACTATGTGCCAGGTCCTGTTTAAAGTGTTTTACTTGTTTTAACTAATTTAAACCACAAAAGAACCCATGGGATAGGTACTATTGTTATCACCATTTATCAATAAAGAAATTAAGGTATGGAGAGGTTAGGTTACTTGTTCTATGTCATACAACTGGTTAAATAAAGCCAGGTTTTGAATCCAGGCAATTTAACACAGAAGGCAAACGCTTAGTCACCAATCACCATAACGTTCAGCCTAAAGATTTCTAACTACTCAGTAACTTCAAGCAGAAGTTTTCAAAGTATAGTCCGTGAAAGCCTGGGGGTGCCTCCTAGCCCTTTTGAGAAGTCAAAACTATTTTCATAATAATACTATGACTTTATGTGCCTTTTCCACTGTGTTAACACGTGCACTAAAGGTATAAAGGACAGGCAAAAGCGCTCGTGCCTCTGGACAACAGCGCCAAACCGTGCTAGCCGTCAGTGTATTCTTCAGTGTCAGCACTCTCAGACAAAAAAGAAAAATAAGAAAGAACATTTTTAAAACACTGGCTCACTTAGGAATGTCCCTGGTGACTTTTCATATGCTCAGCCCTTGAGTATGTATCTCTGTACCATGCTGTGTGACGACACAGGAAGGGGCCAGGCCCGGCTGCTGCACCTGGGTGTGACGCTGCTCCCAGGACAGCTCTGGGTGCTCTGTGAGCTGCAAGCCCAATCAGGTACTTTTTTCACGGAACCCTATTCTTAACTCGAGAGAAGAACTGACACACAAACTTGGTATTTGGCGGACATTTTCTTAAAAACAAATGAAATGAGTCATTTTAAGAGAATAAGGGGCCCTGATATCAAAAGGTTTGAGAACAGCTGACTCCAAGAAATGCTGGACAAGAGGAAACGAAACTGAAGTTCTTTTAATGTGTCATTTTCATTAAGTCTTACTATTTCTTCTCAGTCTACAAAATGAGCGAACTATTATTACATACCACTTTCTTAAACTCACACATTAAAATGTGAAATGACACATAAGATTCCTTAGGAAGTTCTCACTTACCTTCATTTCGATAACAGTTTGCAGAGCTTTAGTTTTGGCAGAATCAGGGGCATTCTCAAATCTCCGATGCATCTCCTATACAAGAGAAGCAAAAAAGAGAGTAAGTGCCCTCCTTTTCACTCTCATTTTTTCAAGAGGGGAGTGGAGAGGCGAGGGAGTAGTAGTTACATGCAAAGATGACTACCCCGGCCTTGTAAGACACTCTGATCCACTTTCTGTCTTCCTGACCTTTCCCTGCGGACCAGGGAGCACACAGACTGCATTCAGGCTAAGGGGTACAGGGGGGTCCCCGTCTCTGCACACCTGGTTATACACGGTAAGTCACAGAGACCCCAGCCACCACAAGAGGTGAAGCTCCAGCACATCCCCAGGTTGTGTGTCACTCTTCCACAGGACTCCAAGACATATTATCAGAACTCCAAACAATCCAAAAAGGGGATTAGAAATAGTCCCTTTTTAAAAGGAGAAATCAGGACTTCCCTGGTGGCGCAGTGGTTAGGAATCCGCCTGCCGATGCAGGGGACATGGGTTCGAGCCCTGGTCCGGGAAGATCCCACAGGCCGCAGAGCAACTAAGCCCGTGCGCCACAACTAGTGAGCCTGCGCTCTAGAGCCCATGAGCCACAACTACTGAAGCCCGCGCGCCTAGAGCCCGTGCTCCGCAACAAGAAAGGCCACCGCAATGAGAAGCCCGCGCACTGCAACGAAGACCCAACACAGCCAAAAAGAAATAAATTTATTTAAAAAAAAAGAAAAAGGAGGAATCAAAGTAGCCACAGTCCGCACTGCACAAAACAACTGAAAGCATTTGTGTTGGCAACCTCCTTTGCATAGCATCCTCCCCCAGAGCAACAACCACCGGGCTACCTACGATGGAAATCTCTCTCCAGAGGGGCTACAATCAGATAAAAAAAGAAGGTAAGACTGCTGAACAAGTTTTCTAAACAGTCTACAGGTAGCAAACGGCAGAAAAACATGGCTATGTTTTTCAATCCAAATGTCAGTGCGTTCAGGATCAGAAAGGAAGAAAGGAGATGGCAGAATATCACAGTTAGGGTCTTCAAGGATCACCCTGAAGTTACCAGACCTCCTCAGGCTATTTTCTTGTCAGATTCTGGGAATGTCTCTGAGTCAGCCAGTACTTCCAGAGTACCCTGGTACAGCCCCTAGTGATGGCAGAGAATACAGATGGATATTTTCCATCTGAACAGTGCTGGTGAAATTCTAGCCCTGCCCTCTGCTCTGCCCATTTGACATGTATATAGATGTTTACTAGGTCACTCAAACTTATTTCATCCAAAACAAAACTCGTGATTTTCTCCTCTTTAACCTAGCCCCTCCTCTGAAGACTGATGAGTCTCGCCCATCTCCTTAAATGGCATTACCCTCCCGGTGGTTCAAGCCAAACAGCACAGTGTCTCCTTTCATCCCTCCCACATCTTCACTTCCTACCACCTTCTAGAGCAGGTCCTAATTGTTCCAGCTTCAAAAGATTTCTTGAATTTATCATTTCACTCCAGTTCCAGTCTAGTTTGAGCCTAGATTACTACAACAGCCTCGAGTTAAGTTTCCTTTCATTTCCTATGTCCATTTTAAAGAAAGCAATGGTGTACTCTAGATAAAGCATCAACAAATCACGGCAATAGTCTGTTTTCAATCCTTCAACGAGTTTCCTATTTACTTCTCACCCTCTACAAGGTCAACACAATCTGATCATAACAGATAGAAGACTAGCCCTCCTGTCATAAACTATGTTAAAATTAGACAAAAATGCATAAAGCAACTGGAAAACAAGCAGCACAGGAGTATGATCCTTGAGAGAAGAGAAAGTAACAAGGTTATGGTCCGGACTTGCTATCCAATATGTGATGCAGGGAGAGGAAGACCAAACAGAAAACAGCAGTCCCGCAGAGCTCAGAAGACAGAGCAGTGGGTAAGAGTCCCAAAGACAGGAGAAATGTGCAGAGCAGAATGACACAGAGGAAGAAGCCAGCCAGAAAAGCAGCAGTGTCTGATCTGACAGGGGTCCCCTGGAGTCTTTGACCAAATACTAAGCCTGCAGGTACAGGGAAAGACTCCACAGTGTCAAAGAACAACTACCAGAGAGCTATGAGTTGAGCAACTACCTGAACTCACATGGGGCTGGGAAGAATTCAGGCTCCAAAGAGCCAGAGTGGAGAGAACATCAGAGGCACTGAGCAGAGACACCAGAAAGGCCACGTCTTAGGAGTAGAGACAGTCTAGCCCTGGAGGGAAGGCTACCTAGACTAGAGCCAACAGAGTGTAAAAGCAAGTCTCGTTAAGGATCGAGTTAATCCACAATTAACCCCTGCAAGATAAAACACTTCATTAAGACAGTAAAATGCAGAACACATTAATCCAGGACAAAATCTGAACACATTAGTTCAGGCCATAATCACCTCTCACCTGCGTTAAAACAACAAACTCATCAGTTACCCCCCAGCCTCCAGTCTGTCCACACTGAATCTACTCCCTACACTGTAAACAGGTGATTAATTGGGCACACAGATATTAGGGAAATTTCCAAATGCTTTACAGTGAAACTATTACAATTTCATTTTAAACTCTAGCAAGCTTATCAGCGATATATAAGGAAAGAAATCCATTTGAATAAAAAAAAATCCTCCTCTGCTAAGGAACTAGGGTGCACTTTAAACCATTCGCAGGCATAAAGCTTTCCTGTTAAGAGCTTGTAAAACCTATCAGTCCTAACAGATCTCCATTCAAAGGCCTGCGCATTAAAGCTCATCATGAACACCTCCTGCAGTCAGTGGGCTGACCAACTCCCCTTTCCCAGAGAGCACATCGAGCCTCTGACTCCTGCACCGTTAATAAAGGGAGAGGACTCTGGGAATAAAAAAGAATGTACCATTCAGACAAGTGTAAGAAGCCGAATGTGCTAGTGCTTGCTTTATTTCGCTCTTTTTAGCCTGAAAATTTTCACTCTACACAAATTAAAGAAAGCCCAGAGATTTATACAGGTAGAATTATCTGGATCTTGTTATACTGTCAACTGTGGTACACGGTAGAAAATGTGTTCAGTTCCCCTCACTGATTTAATAAAGAATAATGACTAGAGAAAGAAAACAAACAAGTTAGGAACAAAATTTCTCCGTTGTTAGTAGTTTCTTTTTAAAAGTAAGTCAACATTTACTTACACAACTGAGAGAAAGGAGCATTTGTGACTGAAAAGTAGTACTTATGTCTGAAATTTCTTTCTTTCAAGTTTCAGGTTTTAGCCTCCAGCACCCTTGGTTCAAGGGTAGACGTCCCTTCAGCAGATTTCAATCCTCCACACAAGTTCTGGGCTTACTGGACTCCACACGGAGAAGTGAAGAAGGAACCCTCACTACTCCTCCTGTACCTCAACTCCGCCGTTGTCAGACAGCACTGCACTTTGACCCTTCACCATCTCAAGTAACAGCATGCTTCTGAGAAAACATATCTTCCTGTCAAAATGGAAATGAGGTACAAATGACACAACAACAAAAAAAAAGATGAGGAAGGATAACCTGAATCAGTAAGTTATGCGATGCAACTGTTCACACTTTCCAAAATCACTAGGAAAGGGAAAACTAACTAGGGACCTTTTTTCTTTTTTAATTCTTCCTACTCTGTGTCCAAGGTTTCTATTTTTTTTCTATATATGTTTATTTCTCTTTTCTTCCCTCTAACCTCCTCTGCTCTTACCTGACAACTGCCAAAGATACAGATGGGCATTCCTCAGACATGTTAGAGCCAAAATTCCTAGCCTAGAACCTAGTTAAAGAATAGGGCTTTTTTTTTTTTTTAAAACATCTTTATTGGAGTATAATTGCTTTACAATGGTGTGTTAGTTTCTGCTTTATAACAAAGTGAATCAGCTATACATATACATATATCCCCATATCTGACACCTTTTTTTTTTGTTAACATCTTTATTGGAGTATAATTGCTTTACAATGGTGTTAGTTTCTGCTTTATAACAAAGTGAATCAGTTATACATATACATATGTTCCCATATCTCTTCCCTCTTGCATCTCCCTCCCTCCCACCCTCCCTATCCCACCTCTCTAGGTGGTCACAAAGCACCGAGCTGATCTCCCTGTGCTATGCGGCTGCTTCCCACTAGCTATCTATTTTACGTTTGGTAGTGTATATATGTCCATGCCACTCTCTCACTTTGTCACAGCTTACCCTTCCCCCTCCCCATATCCTCAAGTCCATTCTCTAGTAGGTCTGTGTCTTTATTCCCGTCTTGCCCCTAGGTTCTTCATGACTTTTTTTTTTTTTTCTTAGATTCCATATATATGTGTTAGCATACTGTATTTGTTTTTCTCTTTCTGACTTACTTCACTCTGTATGACAGACTCTAGGTCCATCCACCTCACTACAGATAACTCAATTTCATTTCTTTTTATGGCTGAGTAATATTCCACTGTATATATGTGCCACATCTTCTTTAGCCATTCATCTGTTGATGGACACTTAGGTTACTTCCATGTCCTGGCTATTGTAAACAGAGCTGCAATGAACATTTTGGTACATGACTCTTTTTGAATTATGGTTTCCTCAGGGTATATGCCCAGTAGTGGGATTGCTCGGTTGTATGGTAGTTCTATTTTTAGTTTTTTAAGGAACCTCCATACTGTGCTCCATAGTGGCTGTATCAATTTACATTCCCACCAACAGTGCAAGAGGGTTCCCTTTTCTCCACACCCTCTCCAGCATTTATTGTTGTAGATTTTTTGATGATGGCCATTCTGACTGGTGTGAGATGATATCTCATTGTAGTTTTGATTTGCATTTCTCTAATGATTAATGATGTTGAGCATTCTTTCATGTGTTTGTTGGCAATCTGTATATCTTCTTTGGAGAAATGTCTATTTAGGTCTTCTGCCCATTTTTGGATTGGGTGGTTTGTTTTTTTGATATTGAGCTGCATGAGCTGCTTGTAAATTCTGGAGTTTAATCCTTTGTCAGCTGCTTCATTTGCAAATATTTTCTCCCATTCTGAGGGTTGTCTTTTCATCTTGTTTATGGTTTCCTTTGCTGTGCAAAAGCTTTGAAGTTTCATTAGGTCCCATTTGTTTGTGTTTTTATTTCCATTTCTCTAGGAGGTGGGTCAAAAAGGATCTTGTTGTGATTTATGTCATAGAGTGTTCTGCCTCTGTTTTCCTCTAAGAGTTTGATAGTGTCTGGCCTTAGACTTAAGTCTTTAATCCATTTTGAGTTTATTTTTGTGTATGGTGTTAGGCAGTGTTCTAATTTCATTCTTTTACATGTACCTGTCCAGTTTTCCCAGCACCACTTATTGAAGAGGCTGTCTTTTCTCCACTGTATATTCTTGCCTCCTTTATCAAAATAAGGTGACCATATGTGCGTGGGTTTATCTCTGGGCTTTCTATCCTGTTCCATTGATCTATATCTCTGTTTCTGTGCCAGTACCATACTGTCTTGATTACTGTAGCTTTGTAGTATTGTCTGAAGTCAGGGAGCCTGATTCCTCCAGCTCCATTTTTCGTTCTCAAGATTGCTTTGGCTATGCGGGGTCTTTTGTGTTTCCATACAAATTGTGAAATTTTTTGTTCTAGTTCTGTGAAAAATGCCAGTGGTAGTTTGACAGGGATTGCATTGAATCCGTAGATTAAGAGTAGGGCTTTTAAACCTCAAACACTGCTGCAAATCTTAACATGAGAGCAGTTGCACTAAACAAGGTTTGTTGACTAAAATATTATAGAGACCAAAATTAACATACGTGTAAATGTTTTAAAACAAATTAGTATTTTCTGTTTTTTTTTTTTTGGCCATGTCGTGCATCATGCGGATCTTAGTTCCCCGACCAGGAATCGAACCCGTGGCCCCTGCAGTGGAAGCACGGAATCCTAACGACTGGACCGCCAGGGAATTCCCAACAAATTATTTTATTCATCACAATAGGATCTACATTTCAAAAAAACAGGAGCACGTATAGAACTGAAATATTTATTCAGCCTATAGACAATGCTTGGTATGCATATGGATAGCCGATCCAAAAATTCCATAGCCAATTCAGGTATGTTCTGCCAACAGACTGAGAACCAAACTTTGGTGTATCACAGAATCACCTGTAAAGCCTGTTAAAACTCCATACGCCTGGCCCCAGGCACTAACCACGTCTTGACTGTAGTTCAGTATGTGTCCAACAGATGTCTTCACGCTTCTATCCATCAAAGGAAAGGCACTCCAGTAAACAATACAAAATCTAACAATAAGTCACGTAACAATGTAATTTCAGTACAAACAGAAAATACAATGCTTAATTTAATTTTTGTTTTTCTTCTTTGGCTTTTATTTGGGGGAATTATTTACCTGCTATCTACAGAATCATGTTCATAAACAAAATGGAAAACTAATCACAAATGTTCCTGGATATGAATGCCATTTTAATGTTACTGTATTTCATCAAATCTAAGATGCCACTGATTGTAAGGTAAACCACTGTTTAATGTGCTGGAAAGAAAAGAAGGAAATGCCTCCAAATAAACCATGACCCAAGCTTCTATCATTCAGAATTTTTATTTTATACTGATTGCAAGACCCTTTTTTACTTATTTAACCGTAAAGTTTAATCATATATCATTTTGAACTGTTTTATAACTTTCTCCATACCAATAACTGTTTCAATGCTGGTTCACAGCATAATATTACTGAAGACATACTGAACAACAGCTAAAGTTAACATGAGAAATAGCAACAATACTCACAACATTGACTAAAATGAGCAGCTGTTAACTGTTTGTGAGTACACAGGCAAACAAATCAAGCAGGACTCTGGCCTTGGTGACAGAGATTTTAAGATGCCATCAAGGATAAGACTTATTAACTCAATTTCATACTGTTGAGATGGGGAAAACTATGAGTCTTGGAATTGATGAAAGCCCGCTTTTTTAAAAGATGGACAATAATCCAATAATAATAAAATCTATGGATATCCCAGTGTTGCCAGCTCTCAATTCTTTCTGCCTTTCTTGACACACTAGTGATATAATGCACAATAGCCATTTCAAGTCACCACTCACCCAACCTAGAGTTGTTAAGTTCTTTATTAGACTTCCTTGTTCACTCGTAATTCTCCCTCCCCCATTTATTCTCAACACAGCCAGAGTAGATTTTAAAAGCTAAACTAGATCACTCCCTTGATTAAACACTGGTGCAGTTTTCTCTTGCACTTTGAATAAAATTGTTGCATTACCTGCAGGGATCCTGAAGGCAAGTGCTTTGTCTCCTAGAGGGCATGGATTTTTGTTTTGTTCACTGCTACTATATTTCCTTGTGCTCTGCACATGGGTTAGTGCCCAATAAATATCTGATGAATGCAATGAATGACTCTGGCCCTGGCTACCTCTTCAACCTCTCATCTCATGCCTGTTTTCCCCTTAGACAATATGCTTTTGTCCTCTAGTCTCCTTGCTGTCTCCTGAAAACTTCTCATCCGGCCTTTGAAACTGTTAACCTTCTTCATGAAATGATTTTACCCAAATGCTCAGCAAGACTGTTTCAACTTTCTTCAGATCTCCCTTAAAGGGCACCTCCTCAAAGATGCTTACCCTGTTTATCCCCTCTCCCAACATAATTAGACTCAACTAATTTATTTCCTCTCATAATTATGTTTATTGTCTCTCACCAGATTTTTAAGTTCTAGGAGGGCACAGACCATGTGTTCTGACATGGAAAATGTATACCCAGCGTGTATCCCAGGGTCACATACATTCTAGAAGCTCAATGGATGTTTGTTGAGTAATGAGCAAAGAAAGGCTGTGCCGAGTGCCTCTAGCACCTTGTCACTCTGGAAACGAAACAGTCAAGCCACATGTTACAAAGCTTTACTCCAAATTACCATTTTAGCTTCTGTTACCTGTATTTTCTAACATACACAAATTTAATTGTTTAAGCCTCTTGCTATAGCAATAAAAGATTCTTTCCTGTCTCAAGATTGTATTAAAACCTTTTTCTTACATTCTCTTCTAGTGTTGTTATTTTTTAACAAGTAGCTCTTTATTTCATCTAGAACTTAATTTGATGTAACTATGTACTGTTTTCCAAATAGATGGCGATTATTCCCAAACATGTATCATATGCTTAAAACTATATTATTTCTGGGTTCTATTCTGTCTCATCAATCTAGCTATCTATTACTGTGCCAGTACCACAGATTTTAATGTCACTGGGTTTAAAACACATATATCGGGGCTTCCCTGGTGGCGCAGTGGTTGAGAATCTGCCTGCCAATGCAGGGGACACGGGTTCGAGCCCTGGTCTGGGAAGATCCCACATGCTGCGGAGCAACTGAGCCCGTGAGCCACAATTACTGAGCCTGCGCGTCTGGAGCCTGTGCTCCGCAACAAGAGAGGCCGCGATGATGAGAGGCCCGCGCACCGCGATGAAGAGTGGCCCCTACTTGCCGCAAATGGAGAAAGCCCTCGCACAGAAACGAGGACACAACACAGCCAAAAATAAATAAATAAATAAATGAAAACTAGTAAATTGGCCACATAAGATCTTAAAAAAAAAAAACAAAACACATATATCATGAGCTGCTTAAACAAGTGTCCCCGCACTGTTCTTCTTGCAAAGAAACTGCAACATCATTTGGGCACGTGTCAAGAATATTCCTATTGGGATTACACTAAATTCACAGAGTTGGGGGAAAGCAGCATCTTTATATTAATGTTCCCATCTACATTGTAATGAAAATTTAGCCCTATCCTTTCCATTGTCGTTACTGATATTATTTATTCCATTTTCCTTATCTAACAGCACTGCCTAACACTTCCAGAATAATGTAAATACTGATGAACAGTATCTTTGCCGCTCCCTAACTTTAATGGATGCGTCTTAGTATACGTCAGAGTAAGCGCAATTCTGGCTACTAGTTTAAAATATGTTTATAATACATATTTACTGAGTTTTATTTAAATCATGCTATAAAGGTATCATTCCATCCTTATTTTTAGTTCATTTGGTTTAGTTTTCAAAGTGTCTAACATTTTATCTAACGTCTTTGAGATAGCTATCAAACACTACGAGGTTATCTTTTCCTTTCACCTATTACAAATTATAACTGTGAATGACATATTGAGCCATTCTGGATTCCTAGAATAAACTCCTTTTGGTCAGAATATTATCCTTTTATCATAATGCTGATTTTATCTGCCAATATCTTATTTATAACTTCTATACCTAAACTCATAAGAAAAACTGGTTTGGGGTTTTAGTTTGTTTTCTAACCTTCGTTAGGTTTTAGTATCCAGTGGTCACACTGGAGAAAAAAGAATTGGAAAAGCTATCCTTCTTTCTGTAAGCTCCAGGCTTAAACTTCTTTCCCTACATTTCAACTTATTCAACCAACATTTCTTGAGTACCCACTGTGCATTTGTTAAGACACTGACAAGATAAAATTTCATATATATATATATATATATATATATATATATATATATATACACACACACACACATCCTTGGTGCAAAAAATTAAGTGAACAATGAAGAAACACACATGGAAGTATACTATAATATTACTGGCTCATCTACATATATGTATAGAGCTGCACAAGGAAGACTTCACAGAAGAACTGCAATTTGCGCTAAGTCTTGAAGGCAAGTAGGAGACAAAGAAAGGAGAACCAGCATTCTAAACATGTGTTCATGAAGCAATCACTTCTACTTGCTCTTAAATAATTTTAATCCATAGGACTGTGTTTCCTGTAAGATGACGCTACATTACTAATGGCAACTGGAATTGTGTATTGATACAACCAACAAGGCCTATATTTCTTTCCACATTATGTTCAGAAGTGGGACTTAATATTTGTAGAGCTTGTTACTTCAAAATTAGTCTTAAATTCATGTTTTTTCCTACTACTTGTTCAAATTCACCATATTGCTGGTTGTCCTCTGCCAGAATAACACTGTGGCTTTCCATAATCCTTAACTATTCACTATTTAGTAACTCCAAAACTCAAAAATAAATGGGCACAGGTTGAAATATTCAGAACAGAAGGAGTAGAAACGTAACATTCAAAGTTCATCACGATGCTGGTAGGGTTTTCATGCTGCATGCTATCTGAGATGATTACACCTTCTCTTACAATGTTCTATGGCCAGGCTCCAGGTTACCTCATTAAAATATAAACTCTTGAAAGTAAAATGAAAGAAACTCAGGATGGTGCCTACAACACAGCAGTTGATAGAAAATTTTCTAAAACAATACAGTCCAGTAATTTGAAGATTGTAACGCACATAGCTGCAGATTAACCGTAAAAATACAGTATATGCTTCTGGGAGGATAAACTGGTCCAATCACTCTGGGAGACAAGACTGATATTCAGAGTTTTGAAAACGTACACACCCTGAGCAAATTCATTTCTGGAAATTTACACTAAAGAAAAAAATTAATGTACAGGGATATATGGTTAGGGATATTCAGTGCAGCACAGTTTTATAATAATGAAAAATTAACAGTAGTCTAAATGTTCAACAGTAAGAAATATAAATAAATGCAACAGAACATTATAAATTCAACTGAAATTACAAAACTCTACATGTACTGACAAAGAAAGATGTTCAAGACAAATTATTAAGAAAAGCGAGTAACATTACCTGCATTATGCATCGCTGCACTACGTAATACAGTAGCCACTACCTACACAGAGATATTTAAATTTGAATCTGATTAATTAAATTTAATTTTAAATTAGTTATATTTAAATGAAATTTAAATTTCAGTTCGTCAGTCACACGAACCACATTTCAACTGCTCAACAGTCACATGCAGCCAGTGGCTACCATATTGCAGAGAGCAGATACAGACCGTCGCCATCATCAGGGGAGTCGCTGTTTTGCTGCTTTTAACCTCCTTCCTCACCCTTCATTTAAAAAAGGGATTATTCAGACTGGCACTAAAATAGTTCTGAGATTTTTTTTCCCCCTATCCAAATGTGAAAATTATCTGAAGACTCTGACCTCATATAGAGAAGTAGAGCTGTCATTTTTTTTTAATTCAATGTAAGATGAATTCTTCACTTAAGCTTTCTTAAAATGAAGCATTACATAGAAAAGTGAAAAATTATCAGTAGACACAGTGGTCAGCTAAAGTCTGAGTTTCCTCTCTAAAAATAAGTGACAGCATACCTCTGTATCATTCCCTCTAGCTGTGCCTCCAGGGCAGCAAATAATTTTTATCACGGATCTTTTACAGCAAGGCAACAGTTTCCATGGAAACCACAGGGCAAACATCCATTACTGCTGCCTAGGACTTTATAAGCACACCGAAACCGAGGGAATCGCTTACTTTCAATTATTAATATTTTAAAATTGAGCAGTAGTCAGCTACTTTAATTCTGGTTTTGTTGTGTGTGTCTCTATGAACAAATCAATAGATGAGGAACAAATCAAGAAAATTCTGTGCCCCTCTAGCAACAAAATGAGTCTACAGAAATCAGGAGGGGGAAAAAAAACCCCAGAAAGGTATTAAACCAGTATACATGCCAGCCAATGTCATCTCATACAAGACAGCAAATCAGAACAGAAATCAGTGCAGAACTTAGGTAAGAAAGAAGAAATTCCCTTGCACTAGCTCAGGAGAGCATATAAATTTATCTAGGTCAAAATGCTGACTACTCAGGAAAAAAAGACAGTCATAACAACTGAGAAAGTGGCCACTCACCTCTCTCAACAGAGTGTTCTCTTTTTCCTTCTGCTCCAAAGGGCTTTTGAGGTGGTGGACATGCATCTCTGCCTCTGCCAGTCTCCTTGTTCTCTCATGGTCCTCCTCAGTAGCCTTAGCAGAAAGCCCCTTGCTCTGCAACATCTCCAGAAGCTTCTTGTGGATTCGTCCCGAGCGTTCAGGGTTTGCTTCTGAGTCTCAATCCGCAGCTCCATCTCCTCCAGAGTCTTTCGAAGGAGGAACAGCTCCTTGGCCTGCCGCTCATGCTCAGTGTGCAGCCTCTGAAAGTTCTCCTCCGTCAGCTCTGCCACGCAAGGCTCACCAGTCCTACTGTTACTATCCTGTTCAAACAGCTGGTTCAGGTCCCTCTGGATCCGCAATTCATCCTGGAGAGCCTGGACTGTCATTTGCATGTGCTGGTATAAAGACAAAAAAGAAAACCCAAATGAGCTTTCCTCCTCAAGTAGCAGAAACAAAGCAGACTACGGGGAATGAGAAAGCAGCTACCACAGCTCTCAGAACCCTGCATTTAGCAAATGAGGATTCACATTATTCTGTTTTACACTGTCTTTAAAACTGATTGAGATAATCTGTAAAATGTCAGTAATTTAATTTGTGTTTATTACCAACAGGAAACAAGGTCAGTCTGGCAGCTCCTCACTTTGCTTGACTAAATAAAGACACTGTTCAAGATTAGCAGAAGGTATTACACGGAACTGAAGGTGAGGAGTGGGGAAAGGCAGGGGAAACCTATAGGAATACGGACACATCATACAAAAAATTTCACCAAAAAACACAAAGGATGGCAAAATACAAAATGACTTTTAAGTGCTTTACAATTAAGTTAGCACATTAAATAATAAACATATGAGTGCATGCCAGAATGTGCTTAGCACTCCTTATGTGTTAATTCATTTAATCCTCACTATAACACATGTACTATTATTTGAATTTTATTGATGATGACACCAGGCACACAGAGACTTAAATAACTCACCCCAAGATCACACAGTAAGTGACAGAGCTGGCATTCGAATTAAAGCAATTCTCGCAGCCCACTGAAGCTAGTACCCAAAGGTAATTAGATAACTTGAAGCTTTAAAAACAAAAAACAAAACACAAAAAACTGAGGCTGTGTGTGCTATTTATACAGAAGAAGATAACAATATAAGTGAGTAATTTGAGTAATTAAATGAAAATGTTAGTGCAGATAAGCTAGTAAAATGTTCCAGAGGGTATATCTTTAGCCTGTATCCCTAACGAAGGTATATGAACCTTTAATCTGAATGGATAAATTCTAGAACATTATACAGAGAACCTAAAAGGAAGTTACATCAAGAATCATGTTTTTAGAAATGAAGAAGCAACAATAGAAAATCACCCTTTGTATTCAAGGTATTCAAGGTCTGGCAGTGTGCCGCAGTGGAAGGAAACTAACCCACAATCAGAAGACAGGAGTTTTAGTTCCAGCTCTCACACTAAAGAGCAACCTAATTTGGAACACATTGCCATCTTTCTGGGTTTCAGATTCCTCATATTTAAAGTGAGGCTATAAATGCCTGCACCATCTTTTCACAGAGCTAATAATATCATTGAAATCTTTGTGGCATATATGTTAAAACAGACATTGTTTAAAATTTTTGGCAAACTGCAAAACAGCAGTAAATATCTCAAGGAAACGATCTGGCAAGTGTACAAAGACGCTCACTGTTGTTTACACCAGCGACAAAATTAGAAACAACCTAAATGGATATTAATAGGTGATGAGTTAAGTAAATGAGAAATGTCCACCCAGTTTAATACTATGCATCAATTTTTTTAAATGTAGATTTATATTTACTGATAAAAACTACAGTTACAACATATTAAGAGTAAAAAAAGGAGATTAACCAAGATGGCGGAGTAGAAGGACGTGCTCTCACTCCCTCTTGCGAGAGCACCAGAATCACAACTGGCTGCTGGACAATCATTGACAGGAAGACCCTGGACTTCACCAAGGAGGATACCCCACGTCCAAGGACAGAGGAGAAGCCACAGTGAGACGGCAGGAGGGGCGCAATCAGAGTAAAATCAAATCCCATAACTGCTGGGTGGGTGACTCACAGACTGGCGAACACTTATACCACAGAAGTCCACCCACTGGAGTGAAGGTTCTGAGCCCCACGTCAGGCTTCCCAACCTGGGGGTCCGGCAACGGGAGGAGGAATTCCTAGAGAATCAGACTTTGAAGTCTAGTGGGAATTGATTGCAGGACTGTGACAGGACTGGGAGAAACAGAGACCCCACTCTTGGAGGGTACACACAAAGTAATGTGTGCATCGGGACCCAGGGGAAGGAGCAGTGACCCTGGGGGAGACTGAACCAGACGTACCTGCTGGTGTTGGGGGGTCTCCTGCAGAGGCAAGTGGTGGCTCTGTTTCACCGTGGGGATAAGGACACTGGCAGCAGAGGTCCTGGGAAGTTCTCCTTGGCGTGAGCCCTCCCAGAGTCTGCCATTAACCCCACCAAAGAGCACGGGTAGGCTCCAGTGTTGGGTTGCCTCAGGCAAAACAACCAACAGGGAGGGAACCCAGCCCCACCCATCAACAGTCAAGTGGATTAAGGTTTTACTGAGCTCTGACCGCCACAGCAACAGGGAGGGAACCCAGCCCCACCCATCAACAGTCAAGTGGATTAAGGTTTTACTGAGCTCTGACCCCCACAGCAACAGTCAGCTCTACCCACCACCAGAGCCTCCCATCAAGCCTCTTAGATAGCCTCAACCACCAGAGGGCAGACAACAGAAGCAAGAAAAACTACAATCCTGCAGCCTGTGGACCAAAAACCACAGTTACAGAAAGACAGAAAAGATGAAAAGGCAGAGGGCTATGTACCAGATGAAGGAACAAGAAAAAACCCCAGAAAAACAACTAAATGAAGTGGAGATAGGCAACCTTCCAGAAAAAGAATTCAGAATAATGATAGTGAAGATGATCCAGGACCTCGGAGTAAGAATGGAGGCAAAGATTGAGAAGATGCAAGAAATCATTAACAAAGACCTAGAAGAATTAAAGAACAAACAAACAGAGATGACCAATACAATAACTGAAATAAAAACTACACTAGAAGGAATCAATAGCAGAATAACTGAGGCAGAAGAACGGATAAGTGACCTGGAAGACAGAATGGTGGAATTCACTGCTGCGGAACAGACTAAAGAAAAAAGAATGAAAAGAAATGAAGACAGCCTAAGAGACCTCTGGGACAACATTAAACGCAACAACATTCGCATTATAGGGGTCCCAGAAGGAGAAGAGAGAGAGAAAGGACCAGAGAAAATATTTGAAGAGATTATAGTCGAAAACTTCCCTAACATGGGAAAGGAAATAGCCACCCAAGTCCAGGAAGCGCAGAGAGTCCCATACAGAATAAACCCAAGGAGAAACACGCCGAGACACATAGTAATCAAAGTGGCAAAAATTAAAGACAAAGAAAAATTACTGAAAGCAGCAAGGGAAAAACGACAAATAACATACAAGAGAACTCCCATAAGGTTAACAGCTGATTTCTCAGCAGAAACTCTGCAAGCCAGAAGGGAGTGGCATGATATACTTAAAGTGATGAAAGGGAAGAACCTACAGCCAAGATTACTCTACCCGGCAAGGATCTCATTCAGATTCCATGGAGAAATCAAAAGCTTTACAGACAAGCAAAAGCTAAGAGAATTCAGCACCACCAAACCAGCTCTACAACAAATGCTAAAGGAACTTCTCTAAGTGGGAAACACAAGAGAAGAAAAGGACCTACAAAAACAAACCCAAAACAATTAAGAAAATGGTCATAGGAACATACATATCGATAATTACCTTAAACGTGAATGGATTAAATGCCCCAACCAAAAGACATAGACTGGCTGAATGGATACAAAAACAAGACCCATATATATGCTGTCTACAAGAGACCCACTTCAGACCTAGGGACACATACAGACTGAAAGTGAGGGGATGGAAAAAGATATTCCATGCAAATGGAAATCAAAAGAAAGCTGGAGTAGCTATACTCATATCAGATAAAATAGACTTTAAAATAAAGAATGTTACAAGAGACAAGGAAGGACACTACCTAATGATCCAGGGATCAATCCAAGAAGAAGATATAACAATTATAAATATATATGCACCCAACATAGGAGCACCTCAATACATAAGGCAACTGCTAACAGCTATAAAAGAGGAAATCGACAGTAACACAATAATACTGGGGGACTTTAACACCTCACTTACACCAATGGACAGATCATCCAAAATGAAAATCAATAAGGAAACAGAAGCTTTAAATGACACAATAGACCAGATAGATTTAATTGATATATATAGGACATTCCATCCAAAAACGGCAGATTACACGTTCTTCTCAAGTGCGCACGGAACATTCTCCAGGATAGATCACATCTTGGGTCACAAATCAAGCCTCAGTAAATTTAAGAAAATTGAAATCATATCAAGCATCTTTTCTGACCACAACGCTATGAGATTAGAAATGAATTACAGGGAAAAAAACGTAAAAAAGACAAACACATGGAGGCTAAACAATACGTTACTAAATAACCAAGAGATCACTGAAGAAATCAAACAGGAAATCAAAAAATACCTAGAGACAAATGACAATGAAAACACGACGACCCAAAACCTATGGGATGCAGCAAAAGCGGTTCTAAGAGGGAAGTTTATAGCTATACAAGCCTACCTAAAGAAACAAGAAAAATCTCAAGTAAACAATCTAACCTTACACCTAAAGAAACTAGAGAAAGAAGAACAAACAAAACCCAAAGTTAGCAGAAGGAAAATCATAAAGATCAGAGCAGAAATAAATGAAATAGAAACAAAGAAAACAATAGCAAAGATCAATAAAACTAAAAGTTGGTTCTTTGAGAAGATAAACAAAATTGATAAGCCATTAGCCAGACTCATCAAGAAAAAGAGGGAGAGGACTCAAATCAATAAAATCAGAAATGAAAAAGGAGAAGTTACAACAGACACCGCAGAAATACAAAACATCCTAAGAGACTACTACAAGCAACTTTATGCCAATAAAATGGACCACCTGGAAGAAATGGACAAATTCTTAGAAAGGTATGACCTTCCAAGACTGAATCAGGAAGAAACAGAAAATATGAACAGACCAATCACAAGTAATGAAATTGAAACTGTGATTAAAAATCTTCCAACAAACAAAAGTCCAGGACCAGATGGCTTCACAGGTGAATTCTATCAAACATTTAGAGAAGAGCTAACACCCATCCTTCTCAAACTCTTCCAAAAAATTGCAGAGGAAGGAACACTCCCAAACTCATTCTATGAGGCCACCATCACCCTGATACCAAAACCAGACAAAGACACTACAAAACAAGAAAATTACAGACCGATATCACTGATGAATATAGATGCAAAAATCCTCAACAAAATACTAGCAAACAGAATCCAACAACACATTAAAAGGATCATACACCACGATCAAGTGGGATTTATCCCAGGGATGCAAGGATTCTTCAATATACGCAAATCAATCAATGTGATACAGCATATTAACAAACTGAAGAATAAAAACCATATGATCATCTCAATAGATGCAGAAAAAGCTTTTGACAAAATTCAACACCCATTTCTGATAAAAACTCTCCAGAAAATGGGCATAGAGGGAACCTACCTCAACATAATAAAGGCCATATATGACAAACCCACAGCAAACATCATTCTCAATGGTGAAAAACTGAAAGCATTTCCTCTAAGATCAGGAACGAGACAAGGATGTCCACTCTCACCACTATTATTCAACATAGTTCTGGAAGTCCTAGCCACGGCAATCAGAGAAGAAACAGAAATAAAAGGAATACAAATTGGAAAAGAAGAAGTAAAACTGTCACTGTTTGCGGATGACATGATACTATACATAGAGAATCCTAAAACTGCCACCAGAAAACTGCTAGAGCTAATTAATGAATATGGTAAAGTTGCAGGTTACAAAATTAATGCACAGAAATCTCTTGCATTCCTATACACTAATGATGAAAAATCTGAAAGAGAAATTATGGAAACACTCCCATTTACCATTGCAACAAAAAGAATGAAATACCTAGGAATAAACCTACCTAGGGAGACAAAAGACCTGTATGCAGAAAACTATAAGACACTGATGAAAGAAATTAAAGATGATACCAACAGATGGAGAGATATACCATGTTCTTGGATTGGAAGAATCAACATTGTGAAAATGACTATACTACCCAAAGCAATCTACAGATTCAATGCAATCCCTATCAAATTACCAATGGCATTTTTTACAGAGCTAGAACAAATCATCTTAAAATTTGTATGGAGACACAAAAGACCCCGAATAGCCAAAGCAGTCTTGAGGCAAAAAAATGGAGCTGGAGGAATCAGACTCCCTGACTTTAGACTATACTACAAAGCTACAGTAATCAAGACAATATGGTACTGGCACAAAAACAGAAACATAGATCAATGGAACAAGATAGAAAGCCCAGAGATTAACCCACGCACCTATGGTCAACTAATCTATGACAAAGGAGGCAAAGATATACAATGGAGAAAAGACAGTCTCTTCAATAAGTGGTGCTGGGAAAACTGGACAGCTACATGTAAAAGAATGAAATTAGAACACTCCCTAACACCATACACAAAAATAAACTCAAAATGGATTAGAGACCTAAATATAAGACTGGACACTATAAAACTCTTAGAGGAAAACATAGGAAGAACAGTCTTTGACATAAATCACAGCAAGATCTTTTTTGATCCACCTCCTAGAGGAATGGAAATAAAAACAAAAATAAACAAGTGGGACCTAATGAAACTTCAAAGCTTTTGCACAGCAAAGGAAACCATAAACAAGACGAAAAGACAACCCTCAGAATGGGAGAAAATATTTGCAAATGAATCAACGGACAAAGGATTAATCTCCAAAATATATAAACAGCTCATTCCGCTCAATATCAAAGAAACAAACACCCCAATCCAAAAATGGGCAGAAGACCTAAATAGACATTTCTCCAAAGAAGACATACAGACGGCCACGAAGCACATGAAAAGATGCTCAACATCACTAATTATTAGAGAAATGCAAATCAAAACTACAATGAGGTATCACCTCACTCCTGTTAGAATGGGCATCATCAGAAAATCTACAAACAACAAATGCTGGAGAGGGTGTGGAGAAAAGGGAACCCTTTTGCACTGTTGGTGGGAATGTAAATTGATACAGCCACTATGGAGAACAATATGGAGGTTCCTTAAAAAACTAAAAATAGAATTACCATATGATCCAGCAATCCCACTACTGGGCATATACCCAGAGAAAACCGTAATTCAAAAAGACACATGCACCCGAATGTTCATTGCAGCACTATTTACAATAGCCAGGTCATGGAAGCAACCTAAATGCCCATCAACAGACGAATGGATAAAGAAGTTGTGGTACATATATACAATGGAATATTACTCAGCCATAAAAAGGAACGAAATTGAGTCATTTGTTGAGACGTGGATGGATCTAGAGACTGTCATACAGAGTGAAGTAAGTCAGAAAGAGAAAAACAAATATCGTATATTAATGCATGTATGTGGAACCTAGAAAAATGGTACAGATGAGCCAGTTTGCAGGGCAGAAGTTGAGACACAGATGTAGAGAATGGACATATGGACACCAAGGGGGGAAAACTGCGGTGAGGTGGGGATGGTGGTGTGCTGAATTGGGCGATTGGGATTGACATGTATACACTGATGTGTATAAAACTGATGCCTAATAAGAACCTGCAGTATAAAAAAACAAACAAAACAACTAATACTAAACTTTCATTGGGTTATTTGTATGGAAATATGTTAATATAAATGTTTCAGACATTACATGAAATTTCTAAAAATCTTATATTTGTATTTGTATGGAAATATGTATGGAAATATGTTAATATAAATGTTTCAGACACTACAGGAAACTTCTAAAAATCTTATATGTTCTGGTATAATGTTATAAGTAATAATCCTAGTTATTACTTTAAAATGTATATCTCAGAAATAACTAATTTTCTTGTCAACTGCATTATTATGAACTTTCATCAAATCTTTAACCATGGTCATTTTTAAGTCTTTTGTCATTTACAGACAGTTCTGGGTGTACTCTGATGATTTTGCAAATATGTTCCTATAAAAGGGTGTCATCTTCAAGAAATTCATGGAAAAGACTCTGACAAGTACAGGTTTCTGGTAACTGACTGTACTGCTGAACTGAATGAATAAGCATTTTCAGAACTCTTAATGAAAAACTGATGAACTCATAAAAGTGCTAACAAAAGATCAAGATGAAAAAAAAAATTAATTACATGGGACTGAGTGAACTGATGAGGATGAGTATAATTTTTGTGACTTTCTGTCTGAATTTAAAAAAACAAAAATCCCACAAGGACTCAGAGGCAAAGAATATACAAATCAATTTTCACTGCAAAGTAAAGGAGCTGTTACAGTGGAGGATTACTGGACTGAATGTCAATATTATGACATAGTATGAGTGTGTTTCATGTTTGGTAATTGCAATCATTGTTGCATTTGTTGTGGTCATCCATGTACAATGCTTGGTGTCAGTCTATTTATCTCTTGTAAAAATAAAATACAGTGTGTGTGTGTGGAAAAAAAAAAAAAGAGAGAAAAAAAAAAGAGTAAAAAAAGCAGATATATAATAGCAAGTATAGGATGACTGCGATTCTAATTTTTAAAAAGTATAAACATGCAGAGAAAAGTCTAAAAGGATGCAAACAATTACCAGTGTCTGGGTATGGGTAGATTTTACATTTTTCTTCATACTTTTTTGTACTATCTAAATCCCCTACAGTAAGCAAGTAATCAATAAAAAGGGACATTTTTACCTTTAAAAATAAGAGAAAAGACTTCAGAGATGCCTGCTTGGCTGTGTTCAATTTGCTACCACTTTGGGTAAAAGGGAGGGAACAATAAATATTTACTATTTACTATAAATAAAAAATATCATAAGAAATAAAAATACTTCTGTAATGTTACACAAGTAATAATTAATGGTTATTTGGGGGAACAGAGGAAGGCAAGACGGGAGGAAGGGAGGAACGAACTGGAATCACTGGGGGACAACATGTAAGAAAACTTTATTATATTCCGCATAAAAATTTTTTTAACTGAGGTGTAACTGACATTGAAAAGTTTTTAATAATAGTTTTATTGAGACATAATTCACACATGCCATAAAGTTCACCAGTTTAAAGTGTGTAAGTCAGCAGTTTTCAGCATATTAAAAGTTATACATTGATCACTACTATGTAATTCTAGAACACTGCCATCACCCCTTAAGAGAAATCCCATATACATCTGCAGTCACTTCCCAGCCACTTCCCATCTTTCTCTCCTCCTAACCCTCCCTCCTCTTGAATTTGAACTAAATGTATGTACTACCCACCCAAAAATTAAATTTAAAAAAATGCCTAATGATATTTTTCAGCCTCAAAAAGGAAGGAAATGCTGACACACGCTGCCACATGGATGGACACTATGCCAAATGAAATAAGCCCGTCACAAAAGACAAATATTACACGAGTCCACTTACATGAGGTCCCTAGAGCAGTCTACCTCACAGAGACAGGAAGCACAAGAGTGGTTGCCAGAGGCTGGGGAGACGGGAGACGGGAGACAGGGAGTGACTGTTTGATGGGTGCAGAGATTCAGTTTTACAGGATGAAGAGTTGTGGAGATGGATGGTGGTGATGGCTGCACAACAGTTTGAATGTACCTTATGAACTGTACACCTGAAAATTGGTTAAGATGGTAAATTTAACATGGTGAATGTAAGCTGTATTTTACAACGATTTTAAACACTGGGGAAAAAATGCCTGCCATAGAATTCCAACGTGTTGATATTAAATAATTTACTTATAACTATTGATAAATATTTAGTTTGGTTCTCATTTTCCACTATTATAACAGGCACCTTCACATGTGTATCTCTGCACATTTATCCAAATTTTTCCTGGAGATAAATTCTGAAAGGTGGAATTCCTGGATCAGAGGGTATGCAGTTATGATTTTAATACACACAACAAATGATCTCTAAAAGGGTCTGTACAGATTTAAACTTCCACCAAACGATGTCTGAGCACTTTCCTATACCTTTGACAACTGGGTATTTTCTTTCTTCTCTTTCTTTTTTGGGCTTTCCTTTTATTACCAGTAAGACTGAATATCTATTCACATATCTACAGGCGCTTTGTATTCCTTCCTTTGTGACTCATCTGTTCTTGTTCTTTGCTCATTTTGTTTTGGGGACATTTAACCTTTCTCCTAAGCCACTTTAAGATCTTTTTATATTTGGAAAACAACCTTTTGCCTGCTGTGCATGTTACAAATATATTTCCAAATCTGTCATTTTTCTTTTAACATAGTTTATGGCAACTTAAATACAGAATTTTTTTAGTGCAAAGATAAGAACCTCTTCTTTTACAGTTTCTGGTTTTGGTATTATGCTTAGCAAGTAGTGAACTTTCAATTATGGCAGTCTTCAAACTCTCGAAAAGCACTGGCTTTTTCTTACGAAAAATAAATTTACAATAAAATTATCAGGTATTTGAATTCATGAATATGATTCTTTAAATAAATTTAACTACCCGCATCATGCTGTAAAGATTCTCAACAGTTGTTGGAGTTCAAAATCCTTAATAAAGGGCTTCCCTGGTGGCGCAGTGGTTGAGAATCTGCCTGCTAATGCAGGGGACACGGGTTCGAGCCCTGGTCTGGGAAGATCCCACATGCCGCGGAGCAACTAGGCCCGTGAGCCACAACTACTGAGCCTGCGCGTCTGGAGCCTGTGCTCCGCAACAAGAGAGGCCGCGATAGTGAGAGACCCGCGCACCGCGATGAAGAGTGGCCCCCGCTTGCCACAACTAGAGAAAGCCCTAGCACAGAAACGAAGACCCAACACAGCCAAAAATAAATAAATAAATTAATTAATTAATTAAAAAAAAATCCTTAATAAAAAGATGTGTCAAATTGCTAATTCTCTGAAGCCTATAATCAACCTCCAGTTTCATTCTTTACCTTTGGAAGTCAAAAAATCCAAATAAATTCTGAGCAAGTTTATCCCACAGGGAAATATCAGAAGTTAAATTCAACAATGAAACTGATTTCTAGGTACAACTGTCCCTCCTTTTCTGGACACTCATCACCAAATTCATTCAAATCAGGAGAAACAGATGTTGATGACAGCTAACAGTCTCACATACACTTTAGCACTTGTGATTATACTAGTATGGCAAGCACTGTTTTGGTGAAGAAAGAAAATACAACGACTAATGTGCCCTGCTTCTTCAGCTCTGCTTCTTCAGCTCTGCTTGCACCCATTTTACTAGAATACAGAATTAAAATGATGCTCTGACTGGTAGCCGAGAAGGCTACACAGCAATTTTCTCCATTGAAATGGGAATCAGCACCCCTTCTTTAGGCTACATTCAAGCTAGATTCACTTTACTAAAATTCCTGCCAACTCCCCTGGGAGAAGAAAGAAGCAGCAGGCAATAAGCCAGGCTGCTCTTTCTCTAGCACATTCATACTGAAGATAAAGGGAGCATATCTGCACATATCACAGAGATTTACCATGACCGACCAAAAACACATGCTGAATTTAGCAGGACAATCTCAGTGGTCAGATATTAGGAAAATTTCTATTTGGGAATTCTGCTTATGACACTCTCCAAAATGATCTCACACTTCTCACATGCCAAATTGTACACCAACACTCACTAGTCTACTTCTGCTCACTCTAACACTCAGCTTGAGCTGGAAGACTGGAAAAATAACTGCTTAAAATTTAGTCCAAGGATTGTACTAAAATTACACCAAGCTGTATCTCAATGAAATGGTAGGATGTTGTGAACAATAGTAATGAAAATTCTTAAATCTCTGATAGGGTTTATGATCATTTTTTAGAAAAATACATCTCAAAAACAACAAAACATCACAACAATGCCTCATATATTTTAGACAAATATCAGAAGCTCTTCTGAGGCAAAACTTCCATTAGTTTCTCTGAACAAGAGAACGCTTTGATCCAGTTTATCCTGATTTCTAAAATGACAGAACCAAGGAGTCTAGAGCTATTTTTAGTTACAGAAAAAGAATATTATGGATACATGAAAACGGTCATCATCACAAACATTATACTGTATCCCAGAGAGTTCAATGCACTATTTGTCAAGATAACCATTAGAAAAAATACCAGTACTGCATCCTATTATGTTAAATTAAGAACGATTTTTTTTCTGAAACATGTAAATACATACATTGAGGAAACTTTATCAATGCAAGATGCAAAAGAGTTTATAATAATTCTTACTAACATCACCCAAGTCGATCCTCAGGCTCTGTGATGTTCTGATTTGTGCTGTACCGTATGTGTCCCTAAGAAGAGCACTTACCAGCCCAATCTGCAATTTATTTCTTTGTATCTGTCTTCAAGAAAAACTTTCTAGAACTTGGGACTTTCATCTTGTTACTCTAGGGCACGGCACAGTGTTTGGTATAGTAAGTGCTCAATAAATTTTTGATGAAAGATTGACAAAAACAAATTTTCACGCATTATTTTGAAAGTAAATGGCTACTGGATAGTAGATGCAAATCAAGTCCCCGGAAAACTATATCTTTCCCCTATAACAGAGAGAATTACTCTTATTCTGTAACAATTAGTTCCTTACCAGCTAACACAAAAAAAATTCTATCTCAAATACAAACTGGCCAAAATACTAAATGCAATCCTAATTTTTAAAAAAATGTTAATTATACACTCTGGATTTATTTGTGTTTGATCTGAAGTGAAGAGAAGCATTTTCAAATAATTAACTGTCAACAAGAATCTTTTATACTTTTAATACTATACAACATACACCAAAAGTGTAGGATAGAGTTCTTATCCAAAAACAGAGCTTACAAAGTGGTAAAACTTAATAGCTATATATACACACTCACACACCAGCACTATACCTTATTATAACTTTTAAATTAAGAATATTCAAGAACGAGAAATGGGACACATAAAAGCGCTTATTATATATGCAACATACTCGAATGAAGTTCAGATTCTATAAGATCACTATGATTTGGATTCATGAATCTTTAATATGAAAAGAAAGTATTCTAATTTCTATCATTTTAGAAGAAACTCAAAGTTTTTTAATGAGTCTGAACCTCCAAGACTGAGACAAAGCAAGAGCCTCTAGGTAGTTCATTTCGTCTGATCATTAGTCTAGTATTCTTTCCGTTGATTCTTTCAGTTGCTGACAAGGATTTATTTTCTGTGCAGCAAAGCACACTGTAAACTCTCAAATATTAAACCAAAACCAAGTTCTCAGACTGATCTAAATAAACACCAGCAAGAGACATACTACAATGCAAGAAACAACCATACCAGAATTCAAATGGATAGATTAAATTGTTTAAATGAATGCTACTTTGAGCTTATTCTCCTCTAAAAAAGATGTCAGAGTCAAGAAAATGAACAAGCAATTATTCCAGATTCCTAGCAGCTACTCTCTGCTACTGAATCCAGGAGAGAAAAAAGAACATCTGCCTTTATGCCAGCATAACCCAGAGGAGAAATTAAAGAATAAACAAAAATACTATCAAAATGGGGAAGTCCCGAGGTCATAATACATTCTATTATTGTGTGCTCATCAAGACAACAACTCAAGTGACAATAAACTGATTTTAGTACAGGTTCTAGAAATTCCAAATAGCTTTCAGTTACCCAAACTCCCATACCATTTACTTACCCCTTAACCTCTACTTAAAGAGTATATGTATATGTATAACTGATTCACTTCGTTACAAAGCAGAAAACTAACACACCATTGTAAAGCAATTACACTCCAATAAAGATGTTAAATAAATAAATAAATAAATAAATAAATAAAATATAAATAAAGAATATCCTCTACCCGTTCCCTCACTTTCACTCCCAGCTAAATCCTACCTGTCCTTTCATCCTTAGATCAGGCATTACCTCCTCTAGAAAGCCTGTCTGACTCTCAAACTGAACAAAAGGCAGAAATAGAGAGGAAGGAATGGGTGGAGGAAGAAAAGTACAGAAAGAAGAAAAGATAATATCCCAAACCAGATATTACAGTAGTAAAAATATCATCCTAAGCAATGTCAGGATTGAAGACGTCATTCCATTAAAAAATAACATCAAAATAAAAATTTTTTTAACCTTAAAAGTAAAATCAGGGCTTCCCTGGTGGCGCAATGGTTGAGAGTCTGCCTGCCGATGCAGGGGACACGGGTTCGAGCCCTGGTCTGGGAAGATCCCACATGCCGCGGAGCAACTAGGCCCGTGAGCCACAACTACTGAGCCTGCGCGTCTGGAGCCTGTGCTCCGCAACAAGAGAGGCCGCGATAGTGAGAGGCCCGCGCACCGCGATGAAGAGTGGCCCCCGCTTGCCGCAACTGGAGAAAGCCCTCGCACAGAAACGAAGACCCAACACAGCCAAAAATAAATAAATAAATAAATAAATTTATTTAAAAAAAAAAAAAAAAAAAGTAAAATCAACCAGCAGAGGGATCCTATAGTAACCATTTCCATAGTGTTTAACTTGAGAATGCTCAGTACTAACAAAGCAAAGGCAGAATTAAATACAAGGGACCATAAAGGTACTGTTCAGTCTAGCAGCATTTTAAGTATCAACCTCACTTCTTTCTTCATGCTCTACAACCCAAAAGTTTCAAGCACCTGCAACAGACGTCAATGAGGTTAACAAAATTCCCAGATTTAGTCCCTGAAATACTAGTATATAAATCAAGAAGAAGGGTGAAGAAAGAAGGGTAAAGAAAGAAGAGTTAAGCGATACCTATCAGCTGTGAACATGTTAAGAGCTAACCCTGGCAATGCTACAACTGGGAGTGGATTCAGCTGAATAAACACACACCGGAGGCAGCAGCTTGACTGTGAGGTGGCGGGGCGGGGTGGGGGTGGGGGGGTCCCTGCTGGCATAAAGCTAACGGGCTAATGTCTGTGTCCCACAGAGCTATGTCAACACTGAAGTCACTGTGTGCCCAAAGCTTTCCAGAAGCTATAGAATTCCTTTTTCCTTTCCCCCCCCCCTTTTCCTCCAGAGAAAGAGTAGAGGCAAGGAAGACTGATATTGAGGGAGAGTACAAAGAGATCATGACCTTACAATCTTACAGAAAAGCACTCCTGTACACTGCCATTGTTTAAGATGCTTTCACACACACTATCACTAAACTGTGTTAAACTGAAATGAAGCCCATCAAAATTATTTACATAAATAATTCTGTCTTGGGGAGAAAATAGCATAGAACATATACAAAGAACATCAGCTAACCAGAATAAACCAACCAAATTACTCACATTTTTTTTCAAGACTTACCTCTTTAATAATGGGCTTTCTTGTAAAAATCAAATCTACACTAGGCAACTGATAGACTACAACAGTCCACTGTTGTATTTTGTTCTAGAGATACTAAGATCAAGTGCAGTTAAGACAAGAGAAGGAAACCAAAGGTATAAGAATTAGAAAGCAAGAAAGTCATTATACAGAGATTGTAGGATGAAAACTCATAAGAAATTACAGACAAAATATCTGTATAATTAAGAGTCCAGCAAGGGACTTCCCTGGTGGTCCAGTGGTTAAGAATCCACCTTCTAGGGCTTCCCTGGTGGCGCAGTGGTTGAGAATCTGCCTGCTAATGCAGGGGACACGGGTTCGAGCCCTGGTCTGGGAAGATCCCACATGCCGCGGAGCAACTAGGCCCGTGAGCCACAATTACTGAGCCTGCACGTCTGGAGCCTGTGCTCCGCAACGAGAGAGGCCGCGATAATGAGAGAGGCCCGCGCACCGCGATGAAGAGTGGCCCCCACTTGCCGCAACTAGAGAAAGCCCTCGCACAGAAACGAAGATCCAACACAGCCATAAATAAATAAATAAAATAAATAAATTTAAGAATCCACCTTCTAATGCAGAGGACGTGGATTCTGCATCCCACATGCCACGGGGCAACTCAGCTCACGTGCCACAACTACAGAGCCCACCAGAGCCCACGCGCTCTGGAGCCCGCGCACCGCAACGAAAGATCCTGCATGCCGCAAGGAATATCCCGCGTGCAGCAACTAAGACCTGACGCAGCCAAAAATAAAACAAATAAATAATTAAATATTTTTTAAAAAAAAGAGTTTAGCAAGCCTGGCGCATATAAGATCAACATATAAAATTTAACTGCATTTCTCTACAAGGAACAAATCTTTAAAAAGTGTCATTAAAAAGAGAGAGAAAGAGAATCTTGATAAATAAAACCAAAGAAGCATCTGGGGATAAAATAACAATAAAAAGTCAAACTATTATGGAGAAAATCATAATTGTTTCAAAAGCAAAACACCAAGGTATAAATATTATTTTTTTTGTATACAATCCCTTAATTTTTCCATGGCAACCATCAAATAAGGCATATCAAAGACTCTTTTGCACATGCTTCTGTAAAAATGTTAAGTAGATAAAAGAAATCTTTAAAAATTAATAAAATTTTTTTGAAAATCAATTTAGGTAGTAAACAGACAATACAAAAGATTGCTTCATGTTTTAACATCATGTTGAGAAGAAATAAAACCATATGGGATCTTCACGGGGTATTTAAAAGGAAAATACATTTGTTTTCTTGACTCTCACCAATTTTATCACATAAACTCCAATAAATACATGTGTTACCATTATTTTCATTCATCTCCTACATCCATATTTACTCATCGCGTTGTATTTTCAATTTGAATACTTAGGTCTATGACCACAAAATCTTTCACTTCACTTCAGCTGACTGCATACTTTTGGGGAAAGTTAAACATGCACTTACCCTATGACCCAGCGATTCCACTCCTAGATATTTCCGCAAGAGAAATAAAAACATGGCCACAAACACATCTGTATAAAAATGTTTACAACCGCTTTATTCATAAGAGCCAAAACTGGAAACAACCCCATCAACAGGAGAATGGATAAATTAATTATGCAGTATCCATGCAATGAAAACTACTCAATATTAGGATGACTATGGATACATGCAATAACACGAATAAACTTTTAAAAAAATATATAGTACACTGAGCAAAAGAAGCCAAACACAACAGAGTACAGACTATATGGTTCCATGTATAGGAGGTTCTAGAGCAGGCAAAACTAATCTAAAGTGAAAGGAATTAGAACACTATCTATGTGTTCGGGGCAGGGAAAATACTGATTGGGAAGGAGCTCAAGGGAACCTTATGGGATGATGGAAATGTTCTATATCTTCGTTAAGACTGCATTATACGACTACTGGCATTTGTCAAAACTCATGGAACTATGATACGGAAGATCCATGTATTTTGCTGTATGTAAACTATACTCCAACAAAAAATAAATATATTAAAAGAGAAAAAAGTAACAGACATAGGTCAGAAAAGGGAAAAGTAAATAAATATTCAAGAAAATTTCTTAACAAGTAGGAATGACTTCACTTAAAAGAAAAAAGGATAATTTAGTTGATTTTAAGAACACTTCCAGTCCCAACATGTATTATGCTCTATCACCTAATTCAGTTGTAACCCTGCATTCTTAAAAAGGTTAGAGAAGAAAGCAGAAGCTTGGGGCTACAGAGACTCATTCAAATATACAACAACATATGGAAATCACCATCAACAATTTGCCTTATTTGCTTCAGATATCTCTCTCTCCCCCCCACCCCTCACTGTTGCTTATTTGAAATTCACAGAAGTGATGTCATCTGTTCTTGATTCTCTTTGCAAATTGCTCATGTTACTCAACATAATGTGTCTGAGAATGTAAACTGGTATAGCCACTATAGGAAACAGTAATGGAGGTTCCTCAAAAAATTAAAAATAGAACTGCCATTAGATCCAGCAATTCCACTTCTGAGTTTTTATCCAAAGAAAACAAAAATAACTAACTCGAAAAGATATCCGCACCCCCATGTTCACCGCAGCATTATTTATAATACCCAAGATATAGAAACAACCTAAGTGTCCATCAATGGATGAATGGATAAAGAAAATGTGGTGTGTATATCTATACACATATGTGTATAGATACACACAATGGGATATTATTCAGCCATAAAAAAAAATAAAATCTTACCATTTCGGAGGGGGGGGCAGAACCACAAGCTCACAGGTAGAGAACAGATTGGTGGTTGCCAGGGGTGGGGGACAGGGAGTGGGTGAAATGGGTAAAGGGAGTCAAAAGGTACAAACTTCCAGTTATAAAAATATATAAGTCCTGGGAATATAATGTACAGCATGGTGACTATAGTTAATAACACTGTATTACATATTTGAAAGTTGCTGAGAGACTAGATCTTAAAAGTTCTCATCCCAAGAAAAAAAAGTTCTTTGTAACTATGTGTGGTGATGGATGTTAACCAGACCCAGTGTGTTGATCATTTTGTAATGTATCCCAATAGCAAAATATTGAAACTAATATAATATGTCAACAATACTTCAATTTTTTAAAAACGTGTTTGAGATTTATCCACACTGATTTACATAACTCTAGCTCGTTCACTTTTATGAACTGTATAATACAGGTTTCACAATTCCTTATCCAAAATTCTAAAATCCAAAGAGCTTTAAAAAGACTTAAATTTTTCTCCAAGCTTAATGGAAAAACCTGACTCAACTGCTATGAGGCTATTTACCATTTATTTATCCAATTTAATATGAATATTCCTAAGTTTTGCTACAGATTTAATATGTTTGATTACTGGGTATTGTCCAGATCCCAATGGGAGTATTACACAATATACAGTTTATGTACTGGATTACCTTTCAAAATCTGAAAAACATCTAAATTCCAACATACATGTGCCCTAAGTATTTTGGAGGAAGGGACTGTGTACTCATATTCCATTTTGTGAATAAATACCAACTTACCCACTCACCTACTTGAGGAACAGTTAGATGTTTTTCCACTTTTTTCACTGTTACGACAAGCACATGTACATCTACCTGTCTCCTTGTGCACATGTGCAAAAGTTTCTCTCAAGGAGACACACAGAAATGAAACTGCCAGGTAGTAGAGCGTGTCTTCAACCTTACTGGTCATTTAAATGTACCTTTTTCAATTTACTATAAACAAGATGCATGACACAGATGATAAAAGGGAGCAGATATCCAGCCTATAACTTTCATATCTACAGAACCATTAATCATATAACACTTTCCATTAATCATAAAACCACTTTCCTAGAAGGAAATTTTTGGTGGAAATGGATTGGGTTGTTACCTTAAAAAAAAAAAAAAAAAAAAAAGCTAAATGATTGTGCATTCAATTCCATCCATAAGGAATAAAGACAGTGTTTTCAAAGAAAGTTATTACTTATGAAGCTACTTTAATTAGCAGAGCCCAAGTATCGCTGTAAGGCTTGAGAATTTTTTTTAAAAAGCAAAAATTCTATCCATAGGATCTTTTCTCTCTGAAAGAAGGAATGAGAGAAGAAACAGAAAAGATGGGAAAGAATCCTAATTTCTCTCCGCTCACCCTACTTCCTAAAATGGCATCTTTCCCTGAGAATCCCCACAAAATACAACTACTTTAATCTCAGTACCAAAATTTTGATG